>NC_059133.1:901316-1074890 GCF_020740605.2 Lemur catta
GGCAGGAGCTGGCATGGGATGTGACGAACTTGAGCCGCCCAGTGGACACTGGTCCACTTGCCCAGGCTCCTGTGTGCTCACCCCACAGTGGACAAAACAGATCCCTGCCCAAGGGAGAGGAGAGGCATAAACACCAAAGATGAGTAGATTATCTGGGACCAGAGAAAGGCTATTCGAAAGAAAAAGCAGAGCTGAGTGAAGGGGAAGAGGATGGTGACGGAGGCAGAGTAACGGGTGGGTCTCACCGGGCGACGTCTAGGTGAAGACGTGAAGAGGCAAGGGAGTGAATGGACACTGGCCCCGGGGACCAGCGATTAAAAACAGTGACTCCTGCCGAGCCAGCACCCCTCTCCACAATGGCAGAAAATAATTACACAGTTTTATTATGGAATAAGCGTAAAGCTAGACAGCCATAACATCACAGGCTCTCTGCTGTGAAAGCTGCAGAGACAGAAAGCCACTCACCCGCTCGTGCGGCCTGTCCCATATGTGATCTCGAAATAAATGACAACTTGCCTTCAAGAGCACTTCACACGAAGCGTATTTTGTCTGATAATAATATAGCCACCTCAACTCTCTTCTGGTCACTGTTTGCATGAAATATCTTACTCCATGCTTTTATTTTCAACCTCTTTGTGTCTTTGTATCTAAAACAAGTCTCTCGTATACAGCATATATATGGATAGTGTTTTTATATGCACTCTGCCAATCTCTGCCTTTTAATTGGAGAGTTTGATCCATTTACATTTAAAGTAATTACTGATAGGGAAGGACTTTTGCCATTTAGCCATTTGTTTTCTCTATGTCATATACGGTTATTTCTCCTGAATTCCTCCATTACTGCTTTGATATTTTATTTTTTACAGTGTGCTACCTTTATTCCTTTCTTTCCTTTTCTGTATATTTTCCCAGTATTTCTTAATGGTTACCTTGGGTGTTACAATTAAAATCTTAAAAGAATCTAGTTTGAAATAGTACCAACTATACTTACATAATACCTTTGACTCAAACGGTACAAAAGCAATTTATGTAGCCAAAACGTTTGTACCCCCGTGATATTCTGAGATAAAAAAAAGAAATGGTGCCAACTTAGTTTCAGTGCTGCACCCTGTGCTCCTATGGATCTCCACCCTCCCATTGTCACTGTTGTAGACACATCTTTGTAAACCCTGTGCCCATTAACATAGATTTGTAATTATTGTTTCATGAATTTCCCTTTTAAGTCATACGGGAAAAACAAGAATTACAAACCCAAACCACAGTAACACTGGATTCTACGTTTTCGTATGTCATTACCTTTATTAGTGTTCTTTACTTCCCCACACGGCTTTGAGTTGCGGCCTGACGTCCTGGCATTTCAGCCAGAGGACTGACTCCCTTTAGCGTTTCTTGCGGGACAGTTCGGCTAATAATGAACTCCAGAGCTTTTATTTATCTGGAAATGTCTTAATTTCTCCTCCTTTATTTTTGAAGGGTAGTTTTACTGAATGTAGACCTCCTCTTCTCCTCAACAAACTAGGAGTAGAAGGGAACTCCCCAAACATGATAAAGGCCGTATGTGACAAACCCACAGCACACATGTCATCAATGCTGAAGGAGTGAAAACGTTCCCCCTGAGTGGCCCTGTCCTTGTTCGCATTTCAGGCAGATGGCGGCGAGACCTCAGCCCACTGCCGGGCTGTAAAACCGGCCGAGGCCCATTTAGCCTTCCAAAGGGGTGACACGTCTCCAGAGGCAGGAATCTATCTGCAGATTTTCCACCGGCGCCGCTCCGAGAGAGGAAGAGCGGGGGCTCTCCACGTTGGCTCCAGGAAACGTCCATTTTAGGTTTGTTTCCCTCGCGAAGCGGAAGGAGCCAGTGCAAAGGCCCTGGGGCCGCGGGCGCGCACGGGGTGGGGCGCACGGGGCATCGGTGCGGAGTGTCCTGGGCCGGGGTCGGCGCGGCGGCTGGTCGGAGGCCGCGCAACCGGCCAGTCCTGGCGGGAGGCTAAAGGGCTGGAAAGAGCGAGCCCGGGCCAGCTGCCGCCCTTGCTGCGAGCGCCTGGGCGCAGGCGTCTGGTGGCCGTGGTGCCAGGGCAGGTGCAGAGCGAGCGCGACAGAGGCGGAGCGTCGGGGAGGACTCCGCCATGGGCGCGAGGAGGGGGCGAGGCCCAGAGGCGCTACTGGAGGTGACACAAGCCTGACCGGACGGACGAGCTCCGGGAGAAGCCTGCTGGGGGGCTGCGGAGGGGCCCGGGGCTGCAGGCGGAGCTGGGCGGGGGGCGCGGGGAAGCGCGGGCAGCCGCTGCCGGGCCCTGGAGGACGGGCCGCCGGGAGGCCGTTCTGGGCGCTCGCAGAAGCCCTGCCCGACCACCACAGGGGACGCGAGCCCCGCCAGCCAGCGCCACCGTAGAGGCACCTGGGCACGTGGTGCTGGGACAAACCAAGCGAGCGCATGGGGCGGGAGCGATGGGCCGCCCGCCTCCCTCTGGCCCGCCGGCCACCCAGCGAAAACCAACGTGGCTTGGTGGCTCCGGCCCGCCCAAGGCCCCTGTGCCCACCGATAGCATCCGGGATCCGCCGGGCTGGCTGGGCTCAGAGCTGGCAGGCGGGCGGCCTGGCTGAGGCGCAGACACCCCCTCCGCACCGGATTTACAAGGTTTTGTTGTTTGTTTTTGAGACAGAGTCTCGCTCTGTTGCCTGGGGTAGAGTGCCGTGGCATCATCATAGCTCACAGCAACCTCAAACTCCTGGGCTCAAGCAATCCTCCTGCCTCAGCCTCCCGAGCATCTGGGACTACAGGCATGTGCCCCCATGCCCAGCTAATTTTATATATATATATATTTTAGCTTTCCAAATCATTTCTTTCTATTTTTAGTAGAGACGGGGTCTCGCTCTTGCTCAGGCTGGTCTCGAACTCCTGACCTCGAGCGATCCACCTCCCCCGGCCTCCCAGAGTGCTAGGATTACAGGCATGAGCCACTGCGCCCGGCCAAAACCTTGCAAGCCTTTAGACAAAGCTTTAGACAAAGCTTCATTTCTTTAACCAACTACAAATCAAGGAATCTTTAAATCCACCTATAACCTGTGATCCCCGCTTGAAGGTGTGCCGTCTTCAGGCCAAACCAATGTACGCCTTCCATGTGTTGATTTAATTTAATTCCTGTCTCCCTGAAATGGATAAACCAAACTGAACCCAACAGCGAGACTACTTGCTCAAGGCTTCTGGGCGTGGCACACTGGGACATGACTGCACATATTGTGCTGGGAATAAACCTCTTTCAATTATTTTACAGAGTTTGGGCTCTTTTCCGTCGATAAGATGGCGACCAACAGGGGGCTCAGAGAAGACTCAGGAGGCCGCGAAGGAGTAGCCCGAACTCGGCGCCAGGTGCCCGCACAGCCCCCTTGGGTCCCCGACTCCGAGCTTCTCCCTGCAGAAGTCCCGCGCCCAGGACCTCCCGGCCTGGTTGAGGGTCCTGCCTTACTCTGAGCCGCTGGTCCTTTCCCTAGGAAGCTGTTGTTTGGGATCCTAATTTTGATTTGGAGGTGCGTTCCAAGGGTCTTCTCCGTTGCCTCTTCCCCCCAAAACCAATCTCAATCGGCTTTTCTGAGTATTTGCAGAAGAGGAAACCCAGCTGTCTGTGCAAAGGTAAATGACAGACGGAGTCCTCTGCGCCGAGGACAACGGGCGTTTGAAGGCATTTTCAGCTGCCCAGGCAAAAGGCACCCCCAGGTGACCGGGGACCTAAGTAGGAATGTGTGGGTGACTCCCCACGACTCGGAGTGGCCCTACAGGAACGTCCCCCGCCCCTGACAAAATTAATTAAAGGAAGGCTCATCCGGGAACCGCGTGTGAGCCCACCGCGTGTGAGCCCTGCCGGGGCCGCAGACCGGAAGGCGCGAACCGAGATGCGCGGGTCGGGCGACACGGTCCTGAGCGCTGCGGAGCGCCCACCCCAGTCGGCACGACCTGGTCCACCGCACCGGACCCCAGGCCACAGTTCCGGCCCTTCTTTTAAAGAAAAGTGGAAAACAAGTGCTCTAAAAATGAGGAAAGACGAGGAGGATGCCCGCTTCGCGCGCCGCGGCCGGTTCGTGGCTCCTCCGCTTGCGAGCGTCCGTGGAGGCGTCCCCAGGGCCGCGGCCGATCAGGGCCGATTCTGCTAACGAGTGTCACCGACGGGCAGGTTACGGCGAGGACATTCAGGGCCCGAGTGGCCCACCCGCCACTGCAGAGGTGGGACGCTGCGCCCCGCGGGCTGCCCGTGCGTTTCCCCTTCTGCCGGCTCCGGACCCGCTCGCTTGTTCTGCTGATGCTGAGACAGACTCAGTGTGCGTGGAATTGCTGATTGGAGGCTACTTGGAAAACTTGCAGCTAAAATGTGAACACTGGAAACTCATTTTAACCTGAAGGGGAAAAAAAAGAGTAAAAGAGGTTTTTCAAAAAGTCAAACTACCATGGAAACTGTTGTACCCAAAACTCTGACCCACCCACCGGCGCTGTGGGATTACCTGTCAGGGCAAGTAAGGTCCAGCCACGTGAGCAAGCTCCAGTTCCGTCAGAAGAAGTCTGGACGCAGTCGCACACTGGTGAGTTTGTATTGTCATCTCGTAGCCGGAGTTCTGCAGTAAAAGCTATTGGGACTGTGCCTGTGTGCGTGTGTGTTCGGTGAGTTTTGTGCAGGTGTTGTATGTTGTGTCTACTTGGTACCAGACTGGCTTATCAATGAGGGAGCACTCACAAATTAATTAAATGGAAATGCTTTCTGAACTCATGTGAATTTATTACTCTTTGGTAAATAAGCTGGCTTATTAAAAAACTATAATTGATAAGGTAAAAAATAAAAATGTCTTCAAATTATCAGTATACATTTTTTTTTTTTTTTTGAGACAGAGTCTTGCTCTGTCCCCCAGGATACAGTGCAGTGGTACTATTGTAGCTCACTGCAACCTCCAACTCCTGGGCTCAAGTGATCCTCCTGCCTCAGCCTCTGGAGTAGCTGGGACTACAGGTGTGCACCACCATGCCTGGCTATTTTTCTATTTTTAGTAGAGACGGGGTCTCGCTCTTGCTCAGGCTGGTCTCAAACTCCTGAGCTTAAGCAATCCTCCCACCTTGGGCTCCCAAAGTGTTGGGATTACAGGGGGGAGTCACTCTGCCCGGCCTCAGTATACATTTTTGCCTGGATTTATTGGTCAATTTTATATTTTCAAGATGTCAAGGTTGGACACAAAGTTTACAAAACTGTAAACCCAATCAAAACCAAAATGATAAGTGTTTGTATGATTTTTGATAATAAGGCTAATTTAATATTGCTGGTCTAATGATAATAGCTAAATCTCCTGAGTTATCCACAGAAATACCCATGTGTTTAACTTTAAGGTTCGTACTTAGGAAAAATGTAGACATGCTTAATCAAAAATAAATGTCAGTTAAAATAAGTAAAAACATCAAGTACATAGGAGTGCAAAAACAGAAACTTGTGGTTAAAGGTTTATGAAGATATTTGGTTTTGGTCTCTTAATCCCAACTGTAGACGCAGCTTCTTTTACTGACTCCGGTGTCTGTGGGAAGGTACACGTAATATCTGTTTCTAGCTCGCTCTTTCTACCACCTGGTATTAGCAGTATTGTTGGGGATTTAAAGTTGCCCCAGGAGCAGCCCTTTAAGAGCTTCAATCAGTTTCCCCTGGTCCTGCCACTCTTGACTCTTAACACGTAACCACTTACGAGCTAGCCAACACAGCAACGTTTTCGCCTAGAGGGGAAAGAAGTCCCTGAACTGTTAATTTTTGTATGGTCATTTATTTTAAGATTAACAGAATGGTTACTAGAATCCAAAGAGAATCTCAAAACAGTCTTACTCTTTGGAAGTATTACACGTACTCAGATTTACACTCAAGTTGGAAAATGTTTGAGACTATTTAAATTGTTCTCTAGCTTAACCTTGATCCTCATGTAAAAAAAAAATGTTACAACGTTTTGTCATTGTTCGAGATGCTAGGAATTGGTGTTGAAGTTTTGTTTGGTCTACAGTGACGTGATCTCATGTTGATCAGGCTTGGAAAACCGCCCTAAAATGCAGGACTCAGAAGCAGCAGTTCTCTGACCTGCCTGTCCTCCTGCCTGTCGTCCCATTCTCCCTGGATGTGCCACAGAACCCGGCATCCTCTTCCCCAAGGCAGGTCGGAAAAACCAGAACCCTTTTTCCAAAAGCCAGCCCTAAAACTCAGAATTATTCTATGTAGAAGCATAAATTAATTATCTGACCTACCTTGTTTGATTATAAAACCCCCATTGCAGAAAGGGCCCTGCCCACACCCGGAAGGATGTCATGCGCTCGCAGAGAGGCCAGAGTCCAGACAGAAAGGCCTCGCTGGGCCTGGACTCAGCCTGCGCATGAGCTCACACCCTTCTTGTCCGATCGTGTTTCTGCATAGCTGTCCATGCTCTGTTGACCCTAAGCATAAAGATGGACAATTTCCCCTGTATCTTTGAGTGTTCATTCTGAAGGCTCCCACGTGTAAGTTTGTAATTTTTTCTCCTATTAATCAATCTGACCCATGTCAGTGAATTTTCAGTTACCCTTTGGGAGGGCGGGGGCCTTTGCTCCCCAGAGTTTGGCTGAACTCTGGGCGGCCAGAGACCTTGCGCCCCTGCAGTGTTCTGGAATGTTGGTGTTTGGAAGGATCCAGTTAGTTAACACCTTTAACCAGGATGTGTTCTAAAACTTCTCTATTTGTAATGTAGATGTTGCATTGTTCAAAATGGTGAGTCTTACTGGAATACTTATATTTGTTTCCTTGGTAGCGTTTTTTTGAGTTTAAGAGTAGTAATTAAAACTATATTTTGATTCCCGGTCTGTGTTATATATCTAACTCACAAAGCGTAAAAATGGTTAACAGAAAATAAATGATAACTGGGATCTAAATAACCTGATAAGATAAATAAGTAAATTAGGTAAATGTAAATGGGATAAATGCTTACAAAGTGTTCATATAATTTAGAATCTTAAAGTTTTGTTACATTAGATAAAAGATGCTCTTTAAATGTTTGGGTAATTTCTAGTTACCAGAAAAATTATAAGAACACATTTTCTAAAAATTATAAAATGGCTCTCATCTATAAAATACTGATATATAACAGACAATTGATGATTTCCTGCTTCTTAGGTTTTCTACTAAAATTTAAAGTTACTAAAAGTAAGAATTCTAGTGAATACATGTGATTCTATATATAACGTGTACTGGTCAGGAGTGGTGGCTCACGGTTGTGATCCAGCACCCTGGGAGGCCGAGGTGGGAGGATCACTTGAGACCAGGAGTTCGAGACCAGCCTGAGCAACATAGTGAGACCCTGTCTGTACATAAAATACAAAAAATACCCAGGTGTGGTGGTTCACATCTGTAGTCCCAGCCACTCGGGAGGCTGAGGTGGGAGGATCGCTTGAGCCCAGGAGGTGGAGGCTGCAGTGAGCTGTGATCTGCCGCTGCACCTAGCCTGGGTGGTAGAGTGAGACTCTGTCTCAAAAAGAAAAGAAAGTGTACCAAAGAATAAGATATATTTTTAATAAGAAAAATTATAAAAGCACCATAAAATGTGCTCTTATTAAAAATATATATATAATTTTATCTAATTTGGGGGTTATTTAAAGGTTGATACAAAATACAGATTTAGGAAGAAAATAAAAACAAGATAGGACAGAACTGGTAAAGTGAGAAAGAGATAATAAAAATGGCTATGAATATAAAAATACATTTTTGGTAAGAAAGGTTAAACTGAAAGGAGAATAATATTGTATGAGAAAGGATCTTGTATGGTAATTTTTTGTCCTAAAATAAAATAACTGGTTATTTAAGAAAGGGAAATTGAGGACAAAACAGAAAGCTTAAGCTGTGTAGATTGTCTGCGCACGTTTTTCTCAGACTTATATCTTAAAAGTACAACTTCTTCTGTGTCGTAACTGATTTCAGCTTTTTCTGCCTTTAAAAAGGCTGGGGGGTAACTCTCACCTTCAACTTTCCACCGGCTCCGGCGACTGTTTTGCCTTCTGGTTTTCAGTCTGTTGTTAGGGCCTGACGCTACGATGTGTTATCCTAAAGGTTTTAAAAAACAATATTTTCCTCCAACATAACTTAATATTCTACTCTTGGCTTTTCTTGATATGTCTAAATTATTTAACGTGGTCAGCAAATTTCCCATGCTGTTGCTAAGAGTCTGTTCCCCTGTTCAAGGCGCTGGTTTTCCTTATCCACATTCCTCTAAAACATCCTGTGAGCTCCTGGCCCGGACACACCCTGGTGAGGGGTCAACGACGATGTCGTCTCAATGCGCATCCCGTAAAAACAAGCAAAGCGGCCCTCGCGCTACGGAAGGTTTTCTTTACCTTTTGGGTAACTGGCCTCAGAGAAACGAAGATTTTACGCTTTCCCAAGATAAGCTCTGTGTTGTCTTTGTTAGGTTTTTGACTAGATAGAGAAACTAAACCTTAAAAGGGTTAAGGTTTGTACCTGGATGACCTCCCTCCCGTATTGCCTTTGGAGTCTTTTGGTGACTGTCACTCTTGGTTAAATAAATGACCATTAGTTTACGGTGACTTGTGATTCTATTTTCAACAAATGTTCTAAACCTTTAATATTTGGCAAACTTTCCAAAAACAAAGTTCTAAATTCATTCTTTTAACCTCAAACTAGCTTTTTAATAATAAAGCCTCTGAGAGTCCAAGAGAGACCAATGAGGCTTATTTGGTGTGTTAAACCGTTCAGGGAGCCTCGTCAAAGATGAAATGCTGTTCAACTTTCTTTGGGTTATATCTGTATAAATATACCATGAATATCTGTTCCAAAACTGTGTAAGATGCCTAAAATTCTAATACGTCTCGATATGTTACCAATAATGATTATAATTACCTTAAATTGTCGCATGCCACAGAAATGACCACATCTCCTTTGTGTCTTTAACCATGTCTGTAGACAATTATTATTTTACTTTGATTCTTCTCAAACAACAGTTTATAATCAGCTGCAGTCCAAGATTTGCTTCTTTAAGAACAAGTCATGGAAAGAACTAAAATTTTTAATGACTTTTTATTTAAAAGTCATTTTAATTTTGCTTTGTTTTGCAGTCAAGACAAATACTGACTAAACAGCAGTTTACCCGGTATCTCCTGGGTTTATAAACTATTCAGCCGTGCTAGCCCCAACCTGTTATTTACTGCGGACACCCTGCTGCTAAAACTGCAGACATCCTCCCTCTAGGCCCAGGGACCATCACAGAAGAGGGGGCGTGTGAGGGCCGATTTCAAGGGATGGAATTAATTCAGACCCTCCACATCAAGGACGGACACACAGACGCCCAAACAGCTGGTGAAATGAGGAACTTTGCCTTTTGGGTCCAGGCATCCATCCAACCATAAGGAATTTCCTGCTTCCCCTAGACGTCAGGGGAATTACAGAGACAACATCACGACACCTGGTGACAGAGGTTCCTGGGTGTAGTTGTTCCCAGTTATGGGTTTTATGCAAATACACGTATAATAAGAAATTTATCAGCCACCTGAGGACAAATTACTCAAGTGACTGCAAAAAATGTTTCTGTACAAAAGTCTCTAAATTCCTTAGCTTAAATGGTTAACAGTGCTTATGTTTTATATAACAAAGTTCTATAAATCTGTAACTAAACTCAAGATTACAATAGCTCAGTGCTTATCGGATAAGTTAGTTTCATAACCTTGCTTTTGGCTTTCGGGTCGCCAGAAAGGTTTTAGAAGGTTGGTAAGTGCCTGTCCCGCTCTAACCCGTTCAGTTGGCTGTAAGCCTTTCGGCTCCACGTCCCTTGGTCACAGGGGCCCCACCGAGGGCCTGGATGGACCCAGGGCAGGTAGCCACACCACCCCTGCGGCCGTGGGACGAAGTAGAAGTTTGGCTACTGATGCTGCCCCTGGCAGATTTTGGCCAAAAGAGGGAAATTGTGAACTAAAATAATTTTTTTTTTTTTTTTTTGAGACAGGGTCTCGCTCTTTTCCCTGAGCTGGAGTGCAGTGGCGTCATCATAGCTCACTGCAGCCTCCAACTCCTGGGCTCGAGTGTCCTCCTGCCTCAGCCCTATGAGCAGCTGGGACTGCCGGTGCTGCAAGCACACCTGGCTAATTTTTTTCTTTTTTTTTAGAGAGACAGGATCTTGCTATTGTCGAGGCTGTTCTCAAACTCTTGGGCTCAAGCCATCCTCCCACCTCGGCCTCCCGAAGTGCTAGGATTACAGGCGTGAGCCACTCCGCCTGGCCTAAAATAAAATCTTAAGCCCCCTCAGCTGACTGAATGGACCAGCTCTTGGCAAAGGGGACTCCCCCACAAAAAAACAAAAACTTTAAGGCTGAGTTTCCACCCATGAGGAGAAGGGAGGTCAGACACGCCTAGTTATGCCCTGTTCCTTTTGGAGTTGTGTTTTGTGACAATAAGATATAAAATCATTAACAGGCCTAAGGCTGTGTAAGACAAAGGTTAAACCACACCCGCAGGCCACCAATTTACTTAACAGATCACTTGAGTCTCTGTGTATGTCCAGTGGCTTGTCTCTGATTAGCAGACTGCCTTAAAACATTCCAAGCCTTCATTTCTTTAACCAACTACCAAGTCAAAGAATCTTTAAACCCCCCTATAACCTGTAATCCCCGCTTGGAGATGTCCTGCCTTTTCGGGCCAAACCAATGCACGCCTTCCATGTATTGATTTATGACTTTACCTGTAATGCCTGTCTCCCTGAAAGGCAGAAAACCAAACTGTGTCCCGGCCATGGTGAGACCACTCGCTCAAGGCTTCTTGGGCGTGGCTCCGGGCCATGATCTCACAGATTTGGCTCAGTTTTGGGTTTGTTTCTGTCAGCACTGCCCTGGGGAGTCTGGAGGGAGGAGGGTGGATACAGGTCTGGTGTGAGGGCTCACTGCCTGGGTGACCCGCGAGAGCCTTTCCCATCGCTGGGCCCGCGAGGTCATCTCTGCCCAGGAGGAGCAGACGGCGGAATGCCCAGCAGCTCGGGGCTCCCCCCCCTCCCGGCAGGCCTCAGGCAGCTCTGCGCACCTGGGTCACCTGGAGCCGTCGGAGGTGCCGGCTCAGTCATTCGGTGGTGACCAGGTCTAACCCTGGCCCAGTGTCCACCCCAGCTCACCCAGGTCTTCCCACACACCCCCAAAGGGGTTCACCTCCTTGAATACAGACAACCAGTTGTTCCAGCACCATTTGATTTAAAAAAAAACACAAACGGTTCTTTCCCCACGGAACCGCACATCTGCTAAAGATCAGACGGCTGAATTTCTCCGGGTCTGTTTCTGGGCCATCTGCGCTGTTCCGTTGATCCGGCGTCGGCGGCTTTGCCAGAGCCGCCCTGGGACGATTACCGTGGCTGTGTAGTAAGTGTGGAAATCGGATGGTGAGAGTCCTACAACTTTCTCTTCTTTTTCAGATTTTAGTTATTCTAGTTCCATTGCCCTTCCATATAAATTTTAGAACCAGTCTGCATCCACCAAAAAAGTCCTGATGGAATTTTGACTGGTTTTGTGTTAAATCTGTAGATCCCTCTGGGGAGAACTGATATTGTCACTCTGTTGTTTTCAACTCCACGAACATAGTAAGTCTTTTCATTTATTCAGGTTTTTTTTTTTTAATTATTTAAGCAGCATTTTGTAGTTTTCAGCACACGCATTCTGTGTATATTTTGTTAGATTTACACCTAGGCAGTTTTTGGAGCTATTGTAAATGGTAACTTTAAAAAATTTTTGGTTTCCAATGGTTCATTGTTTGCACAGGTGAATGTGATTTTTATGTGTCGACCTTGTATCCTGCAACCTGCTAGACTCACACATTGGTTCTGGGAGTGTTGTCTTTTTCTTTTTTCTTTTTCTAATAGATTCCCTGGGATTTTCTACCTGGATAGTCATTTTTGTCTAACAAATCAAGACAGTTTCATTTCTTGCTTTCCAATTTGTGTGCCTTTTGTTTCTGTTCTCGAGTTTGTGCCCTGGCCCACACCCACGCTGCATTGGGGAGAGTGGTAGGAGTGGACATGCCTGCGGTGATCCCGGCCCGTGGGTCGAGGGCGATGCCCCGTCCTCCACCATCAAGCAGCCGTCGCTGTAGGGTGTTTGGGTGAGGACTGTTCGCAGTTGCTGGCTCAGGCATTTCTGTGAGGGCTGACTTACAGTCCTTGTCAGGGAATTCAAATGTGTGTCATCACATCATTGGTGTCGGCATTTCCTGTGATTTTGGTTTCTGTCGGGGAAAGCTTGAGTATTATATTATAAGGCTCCGGGTCTTCCCCCCTATGGAGAACCCTGATACTCTTGTGTTAGTCCCCGTGTGATGCGGTTCCAGCGTCAGGCCTTTGCTGTTCCCCTCGGAATCCCCTGCGTGTGCGCCCCCTGGTGGTCACTCGGAGGCCTGCGTGGAGGCCGCCCGTTGAGGTTGATTCTCCAAGTATCTGATGTGCTGATTAGAACCAGAGCCACATGCGAGCAGACAGGGGTGAACCCCGGGGTTCAGAACTTTAAAGCTCGTGGGATCATTTCCCTAACCTCCTTCCTCTCCGTTATTTTCCTGGTACTTTCCGATTACCTGGGGTTCCCTTTTCCTCCAACAGAAACCATCCACTTCTGCATTTATGACGTGCGGAGGCCCAAGGTCAGGAGGAAGTCAAGGGGAAAGACTGCTAGTGAGTGAGTTCGGGAGGTTCCAGGATCCAAGGGCAGTATACAAAAATCAACTGAATTTCTGTATGTTAGCAATGAACAATCCAAAAATGAAGTTGAGAAAACAACTTTATTCACAGTGGCACTAAAAATAGTAAAATACCTAGGAATAAATTTAACAAAAATAGTGCAAGACTGGTACACTTAAAACTATGTAGCATCTCTAAGAGATACGGAAGAAGATCTAAATAAGTGGAGAGACATTCGATGCTGATGGATTAGAAGACTCAACACTGTTCAGATGGCAGGACTTCCGAAACTGTTTTATGGGTGGAATGCAATTCCTACTGAAATGTGAACAGGGCTTTTAAAAAAAAAAAAAAAATTAGCAATCTCTTTTTTTTTTTTTTTTGAGACAGAGTCTCACTCTGTTGCCTGGGCTAGAGTGCCATGGCGTCAGCCTAGCTCACAGCAACCTACTCCTGGGCTCAAGCGATCCTCCTGCCTCAGCCTCCCAAGTAGCTGGGACTACAGGCATGCACCACCAGGCCCGGCTAATTTTTCTATATATGTTTTTAGCTGTCCATATAATTTCTTTCTATTTTTAGCAGAGATGGGGTCTCGCTCTTGCTCAGGCTGGTGTCGAACTCCTGAGCTCAAACAATCGGCCCGCCTCAGCCTCCCAGAGTGCTAGGATTACAGGCGTGAGCCACCGTGCCTGGCCGATATTAGCAATCTGATCATAAAATTTATAAGGAAAGCAGGCTGGGTGTGGTGGTTTATGCATATAATCCCAGCACTTTGGGAGGCCAAGATGGAAGGGTTGCCTGGGGCCAGGAGTTCCGGGTTACCGTGAGCTGTGATTGCACTACTGCACTCCAGCCTGGGCAGCAGAGCAAGCCCCGTCTCAAAAAAAAAAAAAAAAAGAAAAGAAAAGAAAAGAAAAAGAAAAAGGAAATGCAAAGGATCCAGAATAGCAGAATAGGCAAAACAATTTTGAACAAAGTTGGAGGACTTATATTTTCTAATTTCAAAGCTTACTATAAAACTGTAGTAAAAAGAGAGTGTGTGCTTGCATAAGGATGTTAACTAAAAAAAAAAAAAATTAACAAGGTTTATACTTTGGAAAAAGGCAAGCTTTATTTCTCATAAAGGGTAGCTGCTTGTTGGGCGGCTGTTCCAGCCTCGGGAAGCTGAGCCTGGCCAGAGCCAGGCGTGGGTGCTTTCAAGAGAGACAAAAAGGAACAGGGTTTTGCCCTGAGCGGGGTGGTCAGATATGTGTATTCTACAAGCTACAGGAGGGGTCATGAATATTCATGAAGGGAAATCATACACGTGTAATTGTGTTTTATCTCTCCCACCCCATCATGGCTGGGGACTCAGTTTTAAGGTGTTTCTGGGGTCCCCTTGGCCAAGAGAGTTTAGGATTTCACTTTTAGTTCACAGGATCAACCTATAGATCAATGGAGAGTCCAAAAATAAACCCAAACATTTAAGAAAGGTGACAAGTTTTTCATCTTTTCAACAAACAGGCAGTGATAATTAGATATCCACATGTAAAAAGATGAGTTTAGACCCTTACCTCACACCATATACAAAAACTAACTCAAAAGTGAATGAAAGCCCAGGCATGGTGGCTCACGCCTGTAATCCTTGAGGCGGGTGGATTGTTTGAGCTCAGGAGTTCGAGACCAGCCTGAGCAAGAGCGAGACCCCGTCTCTACTAAGAAAAAATAGAAAGAAATTAACTGGACATTTAACAATATACAGAAAAAATTAGCCAGGCAGTCCCAGCTACTCGGGAGGCTGAGGCAGTAGGATCGCTTGAGCCCAGGAGTTTGAGGTTGCTGTGAGCTAGGCTGACGCCATGGCACTCTAGCCTGGGCAACACAGTGAGACTCTGTCTCAAAAAAAAAAAAAAAAAAAACAGTGGGATACCCCTGCACATCCACTATTATTATATAACCATAATAACCAAAAAGGAAGACAATAGCAAGAGTTGACAAGGATGTGGAAGCACTGGAACCCTCATACCTTGCTGGTGGGAAGGTAAAATGTACAGCCAATTTCCTCAAGAATTAAACGTGAGTTTACCATACGATCCCGCAATTGCATTCCTGTGTCTCTCTGAAATCACAACATGTGTCCACACGAGGACCTGTACATGAATGTGCATGGCAGCTTCATTCATAACAGCCAAAGTGTGGGAGCAACCCTAACGTCCATCAGCTGGTGGATGGATAAACAAGTGGTTTATCCACACAACGGGATATTATGGGAACTAACTGCTGTCACGTGCTACAACGTGGATAAACCTCAAATGGTTATGTTCCGTGAAGGCATCCAGACACCAAATGCTACAAGACGTATGACTCCATTTATATGAAATGTCCGAGAAAGGCAAATCTAAAAAGATAGAAAGCAGGCTACTGGCTGCCTAGGGCTGGGGTGGGGCAAGGAAGTGACTGCTAATGGGCACAAAGGGACTTTGAGTTCATGGAAATGTTCTAAAATTGGACGGTGCTGATGGCTGCACAAGTCAGTAAATTTACTAAAATCAGTGACTTGTGGGCAGATCACTGACATTGTTGAAAGTGGGTGGATGGTATGGATGTAAATCACACCTCAATAAGGCTGCTTTAAAAATACCTTTCACAGATTTTATTAGATTTCCATTTATCACTGAGAAATGTTTAAAGTGATTCAGAGTATTCATCTGAGAGGAATTTGGGGTTTTATTAAAAACTTAGTCAGCTGAGAGAGATGAGGCTGCCCGGCCCCTGGTCCTGGAGCTGCTCCCTGGTGGAGGAAGCCCCTGTGCCCGGCCCAGTCCCACCCGCCGTCCCCTCTGCAGCCGCCCACAGCCTGGACCTGCCCTCTCTCCCCCAGGCCTGGCCCCTGGCCTCCCACCTGGCTCTTTCCACCATGCACACATACCACACACCACCACACACCACACACACCACACACACACACCACCACACACACACCACACACACACACACCACACACACACACACCACACACACACACACCACTACACACACACCACACACACCACACACACACACCACACACACACACCACACACCACACACACCACACACACACACACACACACACCACACACACACACCACACACACACACCACACACCACACACACCACACACACACACACACACACCACACACACACACCACACACACCACCACACACACACCACACACACACACCACACACACACACCACACACACCACCACACACACACCACACACACACACCACACACACACACCACACACACACACCACCACACACACACACACACACCACACACACACCACACACACACACACCACACACACACACCACCACACACACACCACACACACACACCACACACACACACACCACACACACACACCACCACACACACCACACACACACACCACACACCACACACCACACCACACACCACACCACACACACCACACACACACACCACACACCACACCACACACACCACACACACACACCACACACCACACCACACACCACCACACACACACACCACACACACACACACACACCACACACACACACACACACCACATATCACACACCACACACCACACACACACACCACACACACCACACACCACACACCACACACACCACACAGACACACACACCACATATCACACACACACACCACACACCACACATCACACACCAGACACACACCACACACACACACACACCACACACACACACCACACACCACACACAACACCACACACACCACACACACACACACACACCACAAACACACACCACACACACACCACATACACACACACACCACACACACACACCACATACACACACACACCACACACACACACACACACCACACACACACACCACACACACACACACACCACACACACACACACCACACACACACACCACACACACACACACACCACACACACACACCACACACACACCACACACACACACACACACCACACACACACACACACCACACACACACACCACATACACACACACCACACACACACACCACACACACACACACACCACAGACACACACACACACCACACACACACACCACACACACACCACACACACACACCACATACACACACACCACACACACACACCACATACACACACACACACCACACACACACACACATACCACAGACACACACACACCACACACACACCACACACACACCACACACACACACACATACCACAGACACACACACACCACACACACACACACACACCACAGACACACACACACCACACACACACACACACACACCACACACACACACACACACCACAGACACACACACACCACACACACACACACACACCACAGACACACACACACCACACACACACACACACACACCACACACACACACCACAGACACACACACACCACACACACACACCACAGACACACACACACCACACACACACACACACACACACACACACACACACACACACACACACACACACCACACACACACACACCACACACACACACACACACACACACACACACACAGGCTTGGGGGCCTGAGCGGAGGGGATGAGGCTGGGTGGGGGACGGGTCCTGCGCCAGGAGGGCTCCCGGGACCCAGGGAGGCGCGTGGGGTGCGGTCCGCCCGCCTGGGCAGCCCTGGCCTGGGCGCCGAGGTGGCTGGGCCTGCGGGACTGTGCCCCCAGCCTGGCCCCCCAACGCCGCGGACTCCTGCCCCTGGACAGGGTTCCTCCCTCCCCTCCAGTGCCCCCGACGTGCCCAGCGATGAGGCCATCGTGCCGTGGGTAGGATGCGAGAGGGCCCCACGTCCCCTGCCCCATCCACGGGCAACCACTGCGTGCCAGCTGGACAGACCCCACTGACCCCACGGCGGGTCTTCAGTTCCTTCTTGACCTGAGGGAGTGGGATCGGAACCGCGGCCAGGGGTCCCCACGGCTGTAGGCGCCTGGCTCCGCTCGGCCCCGCCTTGGTGCCTGGATGTGGAGCCCTGGCGACTGGCAGTCGCGCCAGCAGGTGCCCCGTGTGACCTTGGCAAAGGCCCACTTCCGTGGCCCTCGCCCGGCTCCCTCCCCCACGCAGGGCTCCGCAGGGTCTCCCCAGGACCCCGGGACGGGCTCAGGGCGCCCGCAGCCAATCTGGCCGTCAGGGTGCGGTGGCTGAGGCAGCAGCAGAGCGTGTGAGTCAGGTGCCAGGCTGGCAGGGCGGCGGGGCCGGGTGACCATGAGTGGCGGGAGGACGGGGACAGAATGTCCCTGCGGCTGGTCAGGGTGTTGGGGAGGGAGGCCAGCGGACCACAGCTCTGAGCCACCGTGTCATCTCCCTGGGAGGGCTGCTCCCCAGGCCCGTGGGGTCAGCCTAATCGCCCCCGGGGCATATTGCAGGGAGGGGCCGCACGTGGCCGTGTCAGTGGGGCGGGTCCTTCCAGCAGTTCCGCCTCTCCCCTCCAGCCTTCTCACTGGCACCTCCCCCCTGCCTTGGAGGACTCCGACCCTTCAGGCCTTGCTCCCTGCCTGGTCGCAGAAGGCGCCCCAGGCCCCAGCTGGCCTGGCCAGTGGCTCCGCATTCTCCTCCCGCACCCCTGCCCTGCCGCGCCCCGCCGCGCCCCGCCCTCCTGCCTGGAGTCTCCCCCGGGAACCGCCCAGCCTCGCGGAGGCTCCCGGACTGCGGGCCGATGTGGCCCAGGACACGGTGCCCAGGGATGTTCTCAAAACCCCCTCTGCCGCCCCAGGCAGTCCTTGGTGGTCCAGCTAGCCTCACACGTGAGTGACACGCCTGGGGCCGTGCTGCCACCCGGGCTGGTCGGTTTGGCGAACATCCCTGGGCAGGGGGGGCAGGTGTGCTCCCCGCGGTGTCTGCCTCCCTCGGGCTCCCCCACCTTCTCGTGGGCAGGGCCTCAGGGAGGTGCTGAGTCACAGGAGACTCCCCCACGTGCTGCTGTGCCCTTTGAGTGAGGGGAGGGTGAGTCACACGGTGGCAGCAGCCACGTCATGTGGGGGCGGGGGAGGAGGAAACACACTCCTTGTCTTGGTGCCAGACTCTGCTTAGGTCAGGGCCTGCACAGGGGCACACGCATACACCCCCCCGGCCTGCCCCCTCAGCTTCCCCACGCAGGCCAGGTTGCCAGGGCAATCCTGGGGCACCAGGGCACACCAGGAGAGGGGTCCGGGGGGGGGGGGGTGCTGGACAGGGACTCCGCTGCCCATCTCCACCTGCCCTGCTATTCTGCTGTCAGGCCTGGGCCCCTCTGCCTGGCCCACAGCCTCTGCACCTGCTGTCCCCTCTGCCTCTGCTGTCCCCTCTGCCGGCGGCCCCACCCCAGACTGCAGGGTGGCCTGTGCTGTCTCCAGACATACTAGGAAGCATCGCGGCTGAAAGGCTGGTGGTGGCCCCTTGAGAGTCCCACCAATGTCCCCAGCACATCTGAAATCATCGTGCCGATTTATGTCCGGCAGGGGCGGGCCCCTCGGGGGTGCTCTGAGGGGAGCTGGCCAGTGGACTATGCGTGTGGTCCGAGGCTGGACCTGGGCATTTCCAGGCACCTGGCCCTCTCTGCACTGACCCGCATGGGATGGGTCCCCGTGCGTTCAGGACTGCTTAGCCTCAGGCAGCACCCAGTGGCCCGGGATCCCTGCCCCCCAAATCCCTGCCTTCTAGCCCAGTGGGTGGAGCCTGGGCACTGGGTCCCAGAACCCAGGGCACCTGCCAACAGGGCAGGCCTGGCTGCCTGACAGGAGCATCTTCTGCATGCCATCCAGCATGACCCCACAGCTGCCCAGGGCCTGGCAGCACTCTTGGGGGCCTCAAGGCTGCACCTGGCCTGGGCCCTGGGGACCAGCACCTCCCTTTTGCAGAGAGCACAGCCGTCCTGGCGGAGCCCAGAGGACACACACAGCGGCTGCTTCCAGGATATCGGGGGCACCTGCCCACTTCAGCGTCAGGAGGAAGCGTGCAGAACCTGCCCCAGCAGAGCAACCGCAGGGCCTCAGGCAGGGGAGCGGCATGGGCCCCCAACTGTGTGTTGGGCCTGGAGGGCTCAGGCTCCCCATCTGGTCCCTGCCTGTGCCGAGGGAGGAGTGTGGCAGCTCAGGCTGGGGCGGGGCAGGCAGCCTCCTTGCAGGAGGGCAAGTGGCAGGGGCCAGAGGCCAGGTCCGAAGCAGCGCACCTCCCTGAGCCTTGTGTGGTGAAGATGGGGTTCCCAATCATGTCCACCCCAGGGCACCCTCCTCCTTGGTCAGCTTGCAGACTTGATCTCAGTTTCCCCACCTGATTCACTCAGTGTTGGGTATAGGTGACCCACTCCCAAGGGAGGCCTCTTGTTCATCCAGGCATGAACCCTCACCCCACCCCACCCTGGCACGGCCCCCCTGGGAGAGGCTTCCCTGCAGGGGCTTGGCCAGGAGGAGGGCAGTGAGGGGGCCGGAGGGGCAGGCCCTGCCCGCATCCTGCCTTGTCAGACATGACTGCCGGGAACCCCGAGGGGTGGGGGCCAGTTGTGTAATCGAAGATCAGGGCTCCACCAAGGGATCCGGGAAGGCTGGCCAGCCTGGAAGTCAGGTGCTGCAGGCTCAGCCCCCCCCTCCCCCAGGGGCTCTGCAGGGCCAAGAATGTGGTGTGGACCCTGCACCTCCAGCTTGGCTGGGCAGGGATGGACAGGAACCCAGCGAGCCTGGCTGACACCCCTCCCTGTCCCCGCCTGGAAGCTCAAAGCTGCCCAGAGCCCCTGTGGTGGCCCCTGTCCAGACAGCACCTCCAGAGGGTGCCTCTGACCCAGAGTGAGCCGAGCACCCATCCCGTGTCCTGCACTGGTGTCCCCCTACCCGGGATGCTGCGGCCCTCTGTGGTCAGCACAGACTGAGGCATGGGCCTGCCGGTGGCCTGGCTTGTCCCGTCCCAGCCACGGTACCGTGACTGTGGGCCAAATGGCCAAGTGACTGGTCCCTCAGCCCCCACCTGTCCTGGCCTCCACTGTCCACCTAGCAAGCTGCCCAGCCTCTCCCACCAGACAGCCTAGCATGGCCAGATGTGAGCAGCTGTGCAGCTGTCCGGGAGGCTTTGGAGGCCCTTTGTTCTGCTTTCACTGTAGCGCTGGGACTCCTGAGCCAGGTGGGGGTGCCCAGAGCGGGGGATGGGCCCACAGGAGCCACCAGGGATCACTTCCCTTTGCCACGCAGGCTCAGCACCAAACCCACACCAAGGTTTTGTTTTTAGAGGAGCATCGAGAAAAGAAACTTACCAAGGCCCTGACACTGTCATGCTAGCTTTGGAGACAGAAGTCTCCATTCTGGCCTCGTGCTCTGGGGAGCCAGTCTGGCCTCCGGCCCAGAGCTGAGGAGGGCGGAGAGAGGAGGACAACACAGGTGTCAAAGAGAGCGACCCTTGAGGGGAAGCCTTGGGCAGGCTGAGGGATCAGCCTCAGCCCACGCCTGGCATGTTGTGCCAAGGAGCTAAGACCCAGCCAGCACATGGCCTGTTGGGTGGCACCCAAGGGCGCAGCCTGCTCAGGACTCCTCTGCGGGAAAGATGCTTTCCATAACGCGATAGAATGCTTCTAAAGGACACCTTTAGACAGTAACTCAGCAAGATTGGCCAAAGATATTAAAACATGCGGTGAAGAGAGACTAGCCCGGCAGAGAGACCGGGTGCAAGAGGAGCCCCGAATATGAACGGCAGAGCACGGAGTGCAGAGCCGGGCAGCCTCCTGGGAGTGGGGTGGGGGGCGGAGGGGACTCAGGAAGCTGGCAGCCTGCAGGAGGCCAGCAGCCTCTTAGCCTCTCTCCCTCACCCCAGGTGTGCCCAGTAAGCACAGGACGCCCACTACGTACAAAAAATTTAATTCAAATACGTGTATAAAAAATATGATCTCCAGACATGTCACACTTCTTAACTGAAAGAAACCCCCATCCTCGATGCCTAGACACACCGGGACCACATAAACACAGCTACTAAAATAAATTAGAGGCTTGAGACTCTGTCCCCCACCCCCCAGCTTTCAGAGCCAACAAGCAGACTGTACAAAGTCAATAATTTAAAACCCACCCCCTGGGGCACAGAGTGCCTCTAGGTGGCAGGGTCACCACTCCCCTTAAATTAGCCACTGTACAAGTTCATCTTCTGACAGACATGGGTGAGGCCAGGAACCTACACCAGGTGCAAGAATCAGGACCTGCATCCCTGGACCACAGCCAGCACCCTCCCCTCCCCTCCCCACCCCCCAGGGGCCTGGAGGCAGCGGGCTGCCCAGAGAAAGTAACCTCAACAAATAAATTAAATAAATAGCCCCGGTGGGCCAGGGGCGCCCTCCACGGGGGTCACACCATAAATAACAGACGTTGGCACGCGCAGACACAGCTTGCGTGGGCAGGCGGGCGGCAGAGGCCGCAGTTGCATTGCTTGTGCATGAACACGCCCAGATACTGTACGACTGGAGGACGCGAGGGGGGCATGGGACCCCCGTGCCCAACGGTGAGAACGCTCCGGGTCAGACACGTCTCCCGGACAGAGCAGCACAGAGAGAGGGACGTCTCGGGCTCAAGTGTCCACCCAGGGCAGGCGGGATCTCACTTCCACCAGAGCCGTCTTTGGACAGACAGAGCTTGAGAAAACCGAGGCCTGTGGGACCAGCGTTCAAAAGGCACTCAAAGCAAAGGTCACCAGGGGTCACAGATCACTGCTTCTGCAGGAAGAGACAACCCAGGCAGGAGAATGTCAGTGTTTTGGGGGCATCAGGGGGCTGGCAGAGGCAGGTGGTCCCTTGGCTCTCATGAGTGAGGGGCAGTCCCCGTGCCAGTGTCCAGGTCCCTCCTCACAAGCTCTCGCTGCTGGATGTGGTGCTAGCCCCGTCGTCAGGGTCCAGGGCACACAGCCGCAGGTCACAGGTCTCTGGAGTGTCCCCAGTGGCCCCCACCATCCAGGGGTGAGCAGCGATCTGGTCCAGTGAGGGCCGTTCTGAGGGCCGCAGGGACAGACACCACTGGATGAGCTGCTGACACTCTGGTGAGAGAGACCAGGGTCAGGAAGGGGCCTGGCTCCCCTGACCCCTTGACCCCCACCAGGTGCCAACCCCCCACACATACCTGGAGAGACCCTCCTCCGAAAGAACAGGTGGCCCCGGAGAATCTCCTCGTCCTGCTCGAAGGGGATATCCCCACACACCATGTCGTAGAGCAGCACGCCCAGTGACCACACGGTGGCTGAGCGCCCGTGGTAGCGGTGGTAGCGGATCCACTCCGGGGGGCTGTATACCCGGGTTCCTGCGAGGACACATGGCAGGGATCAGAGCCGCATGAGACGCGCACCAGACAAACCTAAAGACTCCGCAAACGGTGCAAGGCTGGGTACGCTGGCCAACAATTCACTCCTAAGGCTGAGTTGGAGCAAGGAACGCCAGGCCTCAAAATCCGGCTTGTCATCACCCTGGAAGAACCCCAGCGGCGGCCCAGGAGGGCGTGGCTTAACGGGGGAGGAGCGGGCCAGCCCCGCCCCCCAGCTGGAGCGGGTGGGTCACATGAGCGACGGTTCTGGTTTCACAACAAACAGATGCTCCCAGAGCGCAGCGGGTGCCTCACCGCCCTGCTAAAGGCAGGGAAAGAAGGAGGGGGGGCGCCAGGCGGGGAGCCCCGGCTTCCCCACGCTCTGCAATGCGGGGATTTCTGCTGCGGCGTCCCCGCGCTCAGCACACACGCAAGCCCGCCTCCGCCAAAGAGGAGGCCCCCACCGGCGCCGCTCCTGCTCCGGAGCTCCGACACCAGGCGCAGACGGGGCCGGCTGAGCCCCAGGCCATGCCCGCGCCCCACGAGGACGTGCTGGGTGCCACCCGCAGCCGGGGGTGTCACAGTCGTCAAGATCCCACGAGCCTACCCCCGCCAGTGCGGCGGAGGCGGCAGTCTCGAACGCGCCCCTCGCCCCCACTCCCCACGACCCCACGCGCGCACGCTCAGCCCACCCGCAGCGGCGCGCGCCGCCCAACAGTCACCAGCCCCTCCGTGCGTCCCGCGGGCGTTACCCGCCCGCACCGCCCGCTGGAACGTTCCCGAGCACCCGCGCTCACCGTCGAAGTCAGTGTAGACCGTGTCCTTGAGCAGCGCGCCAGAGCCAAAGTCGATAAGCTTCAGCTCGCCCGAGCGCAGATCCACCAGTAGGTTCTCGTCCTTGATGTCGCGGTGCACGACCCCGCAGCTGTGACAGTGGCGCACGGCGGCCAGCACCTGCGCGAAGAAGCGGCGCGCCAGCGGCTCGTCCAGGGCGCCGCGCTCCGTGATGAAGTCGAAGAGGTCCTGCGCCGGCTCGGGCCGCTCCAGCACCAGCAGGAAGCCGTCCGGCCGCTCGAACCAGTCCAGCAGGCGGATGACGCCGCGCGCGCCGCCCGCCGCGCCCACCTTGCGCAGCAGCACAACCTCGAGGGGCACAGCCGCGCCGCCCTGGGAGACACCGCGGTCAGCGCGCCCGCGCCCCGCCACCCCGGGACCCCTTCGCCTCGCCACCCCGCCCGGCGCCCCGCCACCTCGCCCCGACTTACGAGGCTGCCCCACTCGGTCACCCGCTCCTTCACCACGTGCTTCACTGCCACCTGAGGGGGGAGTTGGAGGGTCAGGGCAGCCCGGCCGAGCGAGGCGCGCGACAGGCGAGAAACCCGGTCTGCCCGGCGGCCCGACTCACCGGGAGCCCGTCTGCGATGCGGCTGCCCGCGTAGACTGTGCCGAAGCCGCCGCTGCCCAGCACGGCGCCCACCTGGTACGTCTTCTCGAAGCTCTCCCGGTCCGCCCTGGCTGTGAGAACCACACGCTGGGTTGGCGCGGCCCGCGGCTCCCGCCCCGCCCGGCCCGGCCCGGCCGCCCCCGCCTACCTGGCTGCAGGAGCTTGGCCGGGAGGTGATCCGCGCCGCCCGGCCCGCACAGGTGCGCCAGCGAGCCGAACTTGGACAGCAGCATCGCGCGCGGCGACCTCCCCGGCCCGCGGACGCCGGGCCTCCGAGCCGAGGCCGCGGGCGGCGGGCGGGACCAGGCTCCGCCACACGTAGCAACCGAGCGGCTCCCGGCCCGTCCGCCTCGCCCCGGGCTTTTGGGCCGCGGCGGCGCGGATCCCTCCGCGGGGGGCGGGGCGAGGCCGGCGGCGCCGGGACTAGCTGGCCGGGGTGGGTCCGCGGAGGCGCACGGCGTGCCGCGTCCTCCCCGCCCGAGCCGGACGCGCACCGCGCACGCGCATCTCCCGCGCGGGCGACGGCCGGGCGCCTCCGGCCGCGCGGGGAGGAGCCGCTCCAGCCAATAGGAGCTGGTGTTTTCAAAGGACATCGTGCTCCGGCCAATGGTAGCGCGTGGGGGGCGGGGCTTACTGGGCTCCTCCCCCGGCCTCGCCTGGGAAGGTCATCGTCCCAAACGTGGGTACCGAGCCGTCACCGCGCCAGAGCGGTGGTCCCGGGAGAGGCGCCGTCGGGAAGTGGGTTCTGCGCCGCCCTGGGCCCTGAGGAGACTCGCGTGTGCGCGCGTGGCTGGCGGACTCCGTGGTCCAGCGGGGAGGCGGCGCCCACCCTGCCCAGGTGCGCCCTGGCTCTGCCCGCGCGGCGCCCGAGGGTCCTCCGAGTCGCCCGCCCTCACCTGCCTGGAGCCACCTGGCCGGGCCGGCCTCCCTGCATGCCCAGCTGCTGCCGCCGCTACCAGGGAGCCCACCCTGACTGCTGCCTCGGCTGCTGTCGGCCCGAGTAGCTCTGTCGGGCTTGACCCTCTAGGGCCCCTTCTCTGCCTCCTGCGCAGAACCCGTGTCGTACGATCCAGCCCCAGGGTCTGCGGACATGGGCCCAAGGTCACCGGCCTGAGAGTGGCTCAGGACTCTGGGAGGCGCGTGGCCTGCCAGAGTGGGTTCAGAGTTGGGGGACCAAGGGGCCAAGGTGCTCCCAGTGCCCCCCCCTCCCCGGCTAGGCCACCATCAGCACTGTGGCTGGTGGGACCCATAAGCACGCCCACTCGCCCACTCGCCGGTCTCAGAGCTTCCCTTAGCACCTCCAGCCTCCTGCAGCCTGGCGTCTCACCCCTATACTGCCACCATCAGAGTTCCTCCATGGTACCGCAAGCCACCACCCCACTCCCCTCCCTAGAGCCTTTCCGAGGCCACTGCTGCGCATGCCTCAGCCCAGGGCCCTGACCTCTCTGGGGCTCCCACCCCATACCCACGATCCTCTGCTGTCCCAGCCACCTCTTCCTGCCCTTTGGGTCTTGTCACGTCTTCGCAGGATCGGAGCCAACCCTGATGTTCTCTACCTGCCTCTCCCGGTTCCCTTCCAGCCCCTGCCGCAACACTAATGCCGGTAAAATGGCTGCCGGGTTCTCAGGACTCAGTGCAGGCCTTGCCAAGGCAGGGCCACGGCTGCCAGGTTCACCATGGCCTCGCCACCATAAGTCTGCTTCCACGTGGGCCCTGAGCCTCCCCCTCAGCGGAATCTGCACAGCACCTGGGGGTGTGGTCACTGTGGCTCTTTGCAGAGGACCTGCTGAGGGTCCAGCAGGGCCTGCCTCTCCCATGGGGGGACAGTCGTGCTGTCCCTGGAGTGCTGGGGAGCGTTGTGTTGACCACAACAGGATGGCTTCGGAGGGTGAGCTCAAGTCAGCTGGGAGCGGCTGGCGTCCCATTGTGGTCTCCCTAGTGGGCCCCGCGCCCATCACTTGAGTCCTCCTTGGGTCGTCCTGGCCTGGGTGCCTGGCTGGCCCCAGCCCAGCTGGCCTTGGGAGACTAGGATGGGGTAGGGGTCCCCTCCACTCCTCCCAGCTCTCAGGTCTTGCTCTCACCTCGAGTCTCCCCAAACTAAGAGCACGGTGGACTCACTCCTCCATGAAGGGGAGTCCACACCTGGGTCCACGCGGCCAGCCATCCACAGCCCCTCGTCCCTCTCAACCTGAGGGTGGGCTCCTGCCACACAGAGCCTCTGTGGGAGCCCCTGGGAGTGAGGAGGGTCCAACAGCCCCGTCCTGGAGCAGGCAGAGCGGGAGGTGGGCGGGGATTTCTGTGTAACCCTCGTCTCTGTGGACTCTGTGGTGGGGGTTGTGGATGTACTCTTCTGTGTGCTTGTGTGTGTTGGGGACCCTGGTACTGACATGAGGGGTCACGAAGGACCCTACCTTCACCTCCTGAGTGCTGTCCACCCAGTCCCTGACCCTGCAGCCACTCCGGTCTTCCCCCTTGTGTTGTCAGCACACCACTCTCCTGCCTTGGACCTGCCGTGGCCGTCCTGGGCCATCAGGGCAGTTCCAGCGACAGTCACAGCCATGCTCTGAGCCTCCCGACCCCGGCTCCTACTGCAGGAACGCCCGGCCCGCCTGGGCCTGATGCCTCCGCGGCTCCTGGGCTCAGCTCGCACCACTGCATCCAGAGTCACCCATTCAGCACCCCAACTCAGCCCCCCAGCCCCCCGTGGAGCCTGAGCCCAGCCAGCTGAGTCCAGCCCAGCACAGGCACCGCTGCACACCCCCCTGCGGCCTGCACTGGGCCACGGCGGGCTGCGGCAGGGTGCTCCCCGGGCAGGGCAGGCCATGCCCTTTCCCCTCTTGCCTCTGCTCCCTTTGTCACAGCCTCTCGCCACTGGGGACAGGAGAGCAGAGCCCTGCCAGGATTTTGCAACATTCACCAGAGGCGCCCGGGGCTGGGCCTGGGCTGGGGTGGGGCCCCAATCAGTGGGAACCAGGGGTGATGGCCATGTGAACTCTGGCCCAGCCGCTGTGGCTGCCTCCTCTAGCCTCCTCCCTGCCCAGAGGACCCCTGCTGTCTGGACTCCTCGCTCCTCTAGGCACCACCACTGCCTCTCACACCCAGGGACTCTGGCTGAGACCAGGGCTGGCTGTCCTCAGCGCCTGGAGGGGACGGCGTCCCTGCCCAAGGGGCTGGGCCCTCACAGCTCTTGGCTTTTGGCCCTGCCTGCCTTTCCTGGCTGTCCCTAGGGGCTGTTCTCTGACCCCAGCCTGGGTGCCCTCCACCTGGGCCCCAACCAACACCAGGGCCAAGACCCTACTCTGCCACCGACCTGCCCCTGGAGCAATGGGCACATCGCAGTCCGTGGGGCGGGGCTCTGACTGCCCTGCAGGGCTGAGAGGAGAGTCCCTAGGACTCGTCTGCACACAGCAGACATGGCTGTTGCTTTGGGCACAGGCCCCAGAAGGGGGGCTCCCTGGGACGATTCGGCCTGGGCAGGGCCCCCTACACGCCCTATGGCAGCTCTACTGCCTCCCTGCTGGGACCCTCGGGTCAAGGAGCCCCAGCTGGGGGGGACGTCTCGCCCCTCCTGCCTGCCCTGGCTGGTCCACACAGGCTGCCCGGTGCCCCGTGAGTGGGCACGGCCTCTCAGCCCCAGGCTGGGGATGTGCGGAGGGGTCAGGGGAGTCGGCGGCCTCTGTGGTGCCCAGGCTGGACAGGCCGCTTGGCTCCCTTGGCTCTGGCCCCAGCATGCAGATAAGGATGAGACTGGGGGGCTCCGGGCCCCCCAGGTGCTGGGAGGTGGGCTTGCCTGCCCTGCAGGGCGCTCACCTCAATTTGCATAAAGTCCCTGCTCTCCAGGCTTCCAAGGAGGGGAGGACCCCAAGCAGGGGGAGGGCGTGGGGGGTGGCAGAGTGTGTGCAGGGGGAGGGAGGGTGCTTGGCCTAGAGCCAGGCTGGGGGCCACAGGGGCCACAGGGCCCTGGGTTCCGGGTCAGAGCTGTGCAGTTTGGGGCCACCCAGGGGGTCTCCCAAGTGGCTTGGGACTGGTGGCCTGAGTCCCAGGGGGCTTCCAAGGTGCTTGGGAGAGTTTCTGGAGCTGCCACAGAGCGTCCAAGGACTGGTCCTGGCACTGCTCAGACCATGCTCCAGCCACGGAGGACCATGCCCTACAGATGGGCCCCCAGAGGGCCTGGTCAGAGCAAACATCCCCCCACAGCGGGAGCTCAGGGCACGGTCAGCACCGTGGAGATGCACGCACCTGCCCAGGCTCAGCATGCGCACGCGCCCCTGTGTCCGCCCGGGTGGGGCACTTCTGTCACACCGTGTCAGAGGGAGCAGTGGCCTTCACAGGCCTGAGGACGGGGGAGGACGAGCTGTTGGTGGCAGCTGGCCCAGCCAGGCACTCGGGAGTGCTGCTGCCAGGGCACGAGTGCTGCCCACGGACGGCTCAGGCTTGGACACAGACGGGCAGGACAGATGACAGCCTGGGCACCCCAGGCCTGTGGGTCTCTGCTTTCCGGGGGCAGAAGAAGCGCGGGAGGAGGGGAGAGTCCCCCACACCTGGGCGTGTGCGGGCGGCAGTCAGTGGTGCTGAGAAAGGCCGAGTGGCCCAAAGTCCTGCTCGTGGAGAAAGGGGGAGCACAGCGCCTGCGTTGGTCGCGCGGCCCCCTGGGGCCTGCCATCCCCCCTCTTCTTTTCAGGCCTGCTGGGCAGGTGCCGGGTCCTGGGCGCAGCGGGGCCAGGGCTGGGGCCAGTCTGTCACTGGGTGACGCCCCCTCCAGGGGGGTCTGTGTTGCTCTGTGGAGATCTTCCTGCCCCTCCTGTGGCCTTGGCCAGAGGACCCGGCCTGGCTCTTGGGAGTGTCCCCAGGGCCGGCCTGGGCGCTGAGAGCACTAGGGGTGTCTCCATCCCAGGATGCAGCAGGAGCAGAGTGTGGGGGCTCCAGGAGCCTGCCCCAGCAAGGGCGCCCCTGGGGCATATCCCCCCCCATACCCAAAGCCCGCTGGCCAGGCCTGCAGGAGTCTGGCGGCCCTGAGCTGAGCCCTGGCCAGTCAGCCCCACCAGGTTCTCTTGGTCTCCTTGTGTTGTCCTAGGGGGCAGGGAGAGGGGAGGCCTGCAGGGGCCAGAGTGGCTCCAGGGCTGCGGCAGCTCTGGGCCTGCCCCAGAGTCCAGGCTCGAACCCAGAGCTGGGGGAGTCCAGAGGGGCCCACTGAGGCCTGGGGGAGAGGCCCCGCCCTGTCCCCAGCTCTGTGCAGGGCTCCCCCAGCCTGCCCCCGGGGCCATGAGGCAGCCAGGCAGAGTGTCCAGTTCAGAAGTGGCTGGGCTGTCTTCCCACCTCAGGGCCACTTCCCTATTCCTGGGAAGTGACAGTGGGAGGGAGGGGCCAGCCACGCTGTATCTGAGTGGGCCTCTGGCCAGAGAGGCCCCGACTCTGGCCCAGCCCCTCCCTGGACGCCCCGTCTGCTCTCACTGCCCCAAGCTGGCTGGGCCACCAGCGCTCCCTGGGGAGGTGTGGGGCGCGGGTGCTCCAGGGCCCAGGGGCTGGAAGGGCCAGTCTGGCCCGGAGGACGTCCTGACCCATCCCAGGGCCTGGTCAGTCTGGCTCAGGGCCCAGGGAGCAAGGCACCTGTGTGCACACCTACTCCCAGGTAACCACTGGTGCGTGTGCACGTGTGCAGGGCGGGCACCCTGGGTGGCTCCTTCCCTCTCCTTCCCTCTCCTTCCCTCTCCTTCTGAGCCCTGGCCCAGCAGGGAAGAGCCAGGCCCAGCCCGGCCCTGTCAGGCACCATGCTGAGGCAGGGGGACTCCTGGTCTGTAGCTCCCCCAACCCGCGGGAGGACGAGGGCCACTGGTGTGTGCCTGGTGTGGCCAAGGGCTGGAGCCTCAGGGTCCATTGTCCAGATGGGGAGCCCAGGGACTCAGGGACACCGTGCCTGCCCCACCCTCACCCCCACAATGGGGCAACTGAGCCACATTGGGTGGGGCAGGGCCTCGTAGACCCCAGTAGGGACCATCTCCCTGTCACAGGCACCGAGCTCCATCCAGGAGCCAGGGGCACAGCCTCTCTTCCTCCCCAGGCTCCGGGAGGGGAGGCCGGGCTGGGCGTGCGGGTGGCCATGGCCAGTCTGGGGGCCGAGTCGAGAGGGTGTGGGCCGCACCTGAGGGGGAGGGGCATTGGGGAGGCTGCAGTCTTGGTCCCCCTGGCGGGCACGTTCCTAGGCCATCCACTGGCTCGTGGGCCGCCGCAGAGACACGGAAGGAATTCTGCACTGTTACTCTCCCGCCAGGCTCCACCACGCCAAGAGATTCCGTGTCCAGAGCCCCGCCGTGCCCGCTGCCCTGCTCTGACTGTGGGCAGGTACTGGGGTCCCACCAGGGCTCACTCCTCTGGGCTGTGGGTGCCAGACCCAGGCCTAGACACGGAGGACCCCGCTCCGCCCACCTCCTCACGCCAGCTCTGCCCGGGGCCAGCCTCATTACCACAGAGAGAGCCCTGGTGGCCTGCCGGGGCCACGTGGGCTGCAGGACGCACTGCCAGAAGCCGTCTGGGCTCAGACGCGCCTGATCTCTCAGGGCTGCTTCTGTCCCCTGGTTTGCTGACTCAGCCCCGAGGTCAGCGGCGCCTCGCTGAGGCCTGTGGCCAGAGGTGTCCACACTGGCAGGGGCTGGGGCAAGCTGGTGGGTGTAGAGGGGGTGGCCTGCAGGTGCCTCTGCCCCAGCCAGGCCAAGCCAGCCCTTCTGCACCATCCCCTGCCTGCCTCTCCAAACACTCCCCTTCCCTGAGCCCCCATTGCTGCCCCCGGACAGGGGCCCTCCCCCTGGAGAAAGGTCCAGGATGAAGTGGGTGGGGGCTCAGGGCTCGGGGCTCTGTGCTGGGCCGGCGGGGGCCTTCGGGGACCTGGGCAGACGGCATGCTGAGCCCTGCAGCCAGCACCAAGCCCAGGTGCAGCCACACGCGGCCCCGGGCCCCAACCCTATTGCGGCGGCCCCATCGGCCAGGCCCAGGCCTGTGCGGCAGCAGGAGGGAGGGGGACAAGGAAGAGCCACTGACCCAGAAGGGCTGGGTGGGCCAGGGGCACGAGGCCTCCTCCTCCTTGGACACCCAGCTGGCCACTGCTGCAGACACCTGTCCCCATCTGCATGGGGTCGGGGTGCCTGGTGCAGCCACACATCCGCCAGGTGACGGTGGGGTAAGTGCCCCAGTTTGGGGCGAGGTTTAGCTTTCTGTCCCAGCCAGTCCCTCTGGGGGAGAACCCCCGACCTGAGGAGGTGGTTCCAGGCCCACCCCCGAGCGCCCAGTGCTCCCCGCACCCCCGGGCCCGGGTGGTTCCACACTGGCCCTCTGCCCAGGGCAGCCGCTGAGCTCCCACACCCGCCATGGCTCTGTCTCTGCTCTTGGGCCGTCCCGGTCTCTGCCACACCCTTGCCTCGGCGTTCCCAGACCGGCTTTGCAGGGGGTGGTGGGAGGGCGGCCGCTGACTCCTGGTTTCTGGGACGCGCCACCCTGTTTTGGGGTTTCGACCCGGCCCCGGTACACGCCCAGATGAGCAAGCCAGGTGCTCTGGGACCCGGGGCCAAGGCCTCTCCTCAGGCAGCAAGAGAACCAGCTCGTGGGCCACCCAGCTGGTGCTCCGGCCCTGACCTGTCCCTCCTCCAGGTGCTCTGTGCCCCCAGGGGCCCTCTGCTCCCCGCCCCGGCCCCCAGCGTCTGAGGCAGCCTGTGCAGCTCCTTCCTGATCATGTCACCGCCCCGCCCAGAGCCACTGGGCCTCGGTCCACTTCTGCAGAATGGGCCTGCTGAGAGGAGGTGGCAGGTCCAGCAGCCCCAGCCCACCTCCTGGTCCCTTCCCAGCGCCCAGAACCCCTCCGCCAACCCCCTTCTCCTCCAGGACCTAACCTGCGCTGTGACCTTCCCACACCTGAGGTTGCGTCTGTTGCAGTGACCGGGCAGCGGCGTGGCCCGTGTGTACAGGGCTCCAGCCCTGGGCCTGAAGGCAGGGCCCAGGGGCCTGTGCCTGTCCCCAGCACTCCTGGACCCTCCTGGGGCCTCTCCTGTGCCACCTCTAGGGCCCGAGCCCCCAGCCGGGTCTGGGCGAGCTGGGCTGGACTGGCCTGGGGACAGCTGCGGAGCCCGTGTGGGCCAGGCTGGCAGCAGGCAAGGGAAGGGTCCTCCCTTGACCCTCGGGAAGGCAGAGTGGCTGCCCAGGCCCCAGCTGGCTGTGGGGGAGCTGGGGTGGGTGGCCTTGAGCTCAAAGCCCTGGGCTCAGTCAGGGCCGGGAGGCTGTGTGCAGGTGTCTCATGGACAGATCTGGTGTCAGGAGGGTGGCAGGAAGGCTGTGACCCAGGGGAGGCACCAGCTGGGCCCAGAGTGCCCGGAGGAGCTGCGTCTTGCAGGTAGGGTCCAGCGGGAAGGTCCAAGAAGTGGGCTGGGCTGGGCCCTCGGGCAATGGCGTGCGACCCTGGAATCCCACCTGGCCAGGCAGGCTCTCAACAGAGGTGACTCAGCGGCCTGAGCGTGGAGCTTTTGCGCGAGGCCTGGGCAGGGGCTGATGCCAGGCTGGCCTGGCCCCCTGGCCGCGGCGAGTGGGAGTGGCGCAGCCCGTCTGACCACCCCACCTTGGGAGCCTGGGGCTCTGGAGGGCACTGGCGGCTGCCCTTGGGCTGGGGGTGGGTGCGGGGCACCCCCAAGCCTCTCTCCACCTCCACCCCCCAGGGCCCCATCTCTGCGTCTCTGACCGGAGGGGCTGGGGTGTGGCCCTGGCCCGTCCGCCTGCCGCCCTGCCCTGGCCCAGCCTGCAGGGCTCAGCCGCTGCCGTACCTGCAGTGCCCCCCCAGCTGGGCAAACAGGCCTCAGGCAGGCGGGCGGCCTGCCCAGCTGTGCTGCCCGTGACGCAGGCTGCGGCCTGTGTTCCAGATGCCTCCTGGCTGGGCCCAGCCCACACGCACACACACGTGAGCAAGTGCGCACACACACGCACACACACGCTGGCAGCCCGCACCTGGCCGGACTGGTTCTGCGTGGCTGGCGCTTGGCCTGTGGGGCCTAGCCGGGTCTGCCAGGCGCTGTCCTTACCACCCCAAGCCCCCACCCTCTGTCCTGGCAACCCACAGCCTCAGTTTCCCTGGGTGCTCCTGTCAACCTGGCACTTGTGAGGTGCCTCGCAGTGGGGTGGGGTGGGGTGGGGTGGGAGGAGGGCAAGTCCTGGTCGGTGGAGGACCGTGGAGACCTCCGAATGCGGCTGAGTGGGCAGGCGAGGCTGTGGGGGTGATGCCGCCCTGCTGCTTGCCAGCACGCGGGCGCCAGCCGCACCCCTGTGCCGCTGTTCTGACTCTGCATCCCCCGGCCCACAGACCCCTCATGGCGCCACAGAGCAGGCCTGGCAGGGCGGCTGCCCCTGGGACCCTGAAGCTTCCAGCGGTGGCCGCGTCAGCCCCTGGGGGACCTGGGGAGCCGGTGGGAGGATCCCGACATCCCTCCCAGCACAGCCCAGACCGGCCCCCTGGGCCCCGCGCTCCCCTGTGGCCAAAGGTGCCCCCACCCCACATGCCCTGGAGCCTCGGGGTCATCCCGGCCCCTGCGGGGGCTGCAGGCCGGGAGGGGCGTGTGTGTAGTGGTGGCACACGTGTGCACACATGGGGTCTGTGTGTGTCAGGACATGGGTGTGAGGGTGTGTAAGAGCCCGCTGAGTGTGTCGTGACCTGGGGGCCACAGGGGCTCTAGGCTCTGGGCCAGACCAGACCCCCATGGACTGTGTGACCCCAGCTGCCCTGGTCAGGGCTGTGTCTCACTGACAGCCCAGCTCCACAGGGGACGGTCGCCAGCCCGAGGCCCGCAGGCGGGTGTGGCTCCCACGGCCTGTGACCCCACCACACCTGAGGCCGTGTCTCTCATGGTGGTGGGGCAGTGCGGCCCACGCGGTACTGGGAGCCAGCCCTGGGCCTGCAGGTGGGACCCAGGGGCCTGCACCTGTCCCCGTCCACCCCACCTGCCGCTGCAGCCAAGACCTTCCCAGGCCCCCCAGAGGAGAGCGGCCCCTGCAGCCCGAGGGGTCTGCTCCAGAGGACGGGAGAGCTGACCTGCCCAGCAGGTGCACAGAGCTAGGGCAGCAGGGCAAGGAACCCCGATCCGGCCACCCCAAGAAACCTGGGCCCGGGGAGGGAGTTGGTGGGTGCTGGGGCACAGTCAGGGCGGGGATGGGGGGACAAGTTGGGGGCTGGGGTGTGGGCAGGGCCAGCAGTAGTGGAGGGGCAGTGAGCCCAAGAGGCCAAAGGGCAAGGGCAAGGCCGCAGGGTTGGAGGGTACGGGCAGGTGGGGTCAGGGTGGGGGGTTGCAGGGCCAGGACCGTGTGGATGCCGTGGGCCAGTGGGGGGTCACGGGGTGGGGGTGGTGTGGACAGGCCAGCGGGGTGGCCGGGGACACAATGGGCCCTTGTCCTGCCCGTGGCTGCTGCCAGGTGCCCTGAGCAAACACACGCCCTGTTCCTGGTGGCACACCGTGTCCTGGGACGCTGCCTGGCTCCACGCCAGTGGGAGGGCAGCTGCAGGGCCAGGGCACGCACCGCCGACAGCCCTGGCACCCACGGGACTCTGCGTGGAGCCATCCCAGCGCAGCGGGGTGTAGGGCTGGCTCTGCCCATCCCATGGCCATGCCACCAGGTCTAGCCTTCGAGGAGCTGCTGGGTGAGGGGCGTCCCCACGCCCGGCCAGGCCCCAGGCCCCACATCGGCCTGCAGGACTCTGCAGCCTCCCCCTGGGCACCTGGAGTGCGCCTTCCTGCGGCCTGTCCTCCTGCTGTGTCCACAGCCACCGGCCTGGGGACAGGGCCCAGCCCAGGCTCCGGCCCCTGCCAAGGTCCTTCCTGGGCGCAGACCCTCTCTGGGAAGCGCGTGGGAATGGTGGGGGCTGCCAGGGCCCTCGCCCACCCTTGCTTTCCCAGCCTGCACTGAGCACAGCCCTTGGGGGGCAGAAACAGGGACGTGGGGAGGGGACCCCGGGGCTGGGCTTCCATCTGGGGTTGGGCACCGGGGTTTGCGGTGGGGCTCTGGCGTCACGGCTGCTTCCTTCTCTCTGCACTGCTCACCAGCAGCAGCAGCAGGAGCCAACTGTTTGCCGTGTGTGACAGTGCCCAGGACACCGTGCCACCTGCTGACGGCCTGCCGTAAAGGGGACCAGAGGACTCAGGAAAAATAAACCCCCCAAAAAAACAACAGCAAAAAGCTGCCCAGGAGCCACCCCAGCTCCCGCTGCCCGGGACGCCTGGTGAGTGCCCGGCAGGCTGCGTGGGGAAGGGCAGAGGCTCTCTTTCTCCAGGGCCACCAGCTCTGTCACTCAGCCGCTGTCCCGGGGCCCAGCCACCCTGCCCCCACGTGCTATGGAGCCCCAGAGGCCAGCCGACCCCAGCACGGGGGCCACCCTGCCATCCCGGTGCCCTGAGGCCGTGCCCGGGCTGGGCCCTGGGTGTGCAGGGCACAGACTGCGTCCTGCCTCCCGAGCCCCCCTGAGTGGCTCAGCTCCCAGGGCTCGGGGGGCTGCCGAGGAGCTTCAGCAGGGGCCGAAGCCTGGCCTGTGGGGAGGGTGGGCACAGGCCTGAGGCCTCCTCCCTCTTGGCTCACGGTCCTGGAAGCCGCCAAGGAAGGGTTGGCCTGGGCTCGCCCCCACCCACGAGGGAACGCAGTGGGGCTGCAGAGGGGGCAGGGCCGCGCCCCAGCCAGGCGGGGTCTGGAGCTGATGACCAGGGGCATCTCTGAGCCGCCGCTTACCCCACAGGCCTGGGCCCCACCCTGGGCAGGTCACAGTGCTGGAGCCACCCAGGAGGCTGGCAGGGCCCCAAGAGGGGCCTTTGCATAACAAATGGCTTCCCAGGAAGGCCACCTGTGCAGCTCCTGCCTCTGTGTGCGGCCCTGCCCGCAGGCCTGCGGGACTGACCGGCTCCCCGTGGCCACACAGCCCCCCCCAAACCTGGTCATTCTCACCAAGGGCCCTGCCCGCTGGTCGCAGGGAGAGCCCAGCTCTGGGCCATGAAGTCAGAGTCCGGCCTCACTGGGCCTCGGACTATCTCCTCACCTGCGCGGTGGGCCCCGCCCGGCCGGCAGAGCTGCTGGAGGCCTTCACTGGCCCAGCCTACGGGTCAGGCAGGGCTGGCGCCCCAGGGCTCCCCGCGTCCCTGCGGGTCAGTGGGGCAGGACACGCCTGCCAGTCCTCCTCTGTCTCCCCTGCGCCCCCAGGGCACCCAGGGCATAGCCCATCCTGCAGGCCTGCAGGGGTGGGGCGGGGGGGGGAGCATTCTGAGAAGACCTCCAGGGTGGAGGGAGCAAGGACAGGGCTGGGGCCACAGGATCTCTGCCTGCTCACGGGACTGGTGGGCGCAGGGGGCAGGCCGGGTGAGCCCCAGGGGCCTGGGTCAGTCTGGGAGGGGTGTGGCGCTGGCCGAGGGGGACAGTGAAAAAAAAAAAAAAGATGTCATCGCTGGTCCCGCACCGCAGTGAAAGGAGCCTGGAGAACAGCGGAGGGGAACGGCGGGGTCCGCGGAGGGCGGCTGCTGCATCCGGTCAGCAGCAAAGGCCCTGATGAGGCAGCGCACACCTTCCCCCTGCGCAGGCTCCTACCGCGCACGCAGCCCCATCACGGCAGCCCGGCGGGTCCGGCGCCTGCTCGGAAACAGAACCCAGGTGCACCTTTGAGTTCCCCGCCTGAGGCTGGGTCCTCCGAAGGTGGGGGAGACACGCGCAAGGAAATGTCTCTTCAACAAAAGCCATTTATTTTAAAGTTTAAATTGTTAAATGGATCATACGTGCAGCAAGGAGCACAAAACACTTTGTGCCCGTAAGCAGTCGAGATGACAGACCAGGGCCGGCCAGCCCTGTGGCCAGGCTGCCCCGGAGCCGGGGGGCCCGGGGGGTCTGCCTCAGTCGGCCCAGCTCTCCTTTGCTGGCTCCTTCCAGGCCCGCCCGGGTCCCAGGTCGCGTGGGTTCCAGCGGGAGCTCTCGGGTCGCGGCTGGCAGTGAGCGAGCGGGGCGGCCTCGTCCCCGCTGACCCTCCCGGCCTCTGCTCTCCTTCCTGCTGGCCAGGGCACAGTGAGAATCCTGGGCTCCTTCTGCAAAAGGCAGGAAAAAGTGACATTATAGGCACTAGAATACGAAGCTTTCTCCTTCCCTAGTCTCTTTCTCAACTTGTCATGGTGTTTTCTGTTATTCAGTGTCATTCTAAGTAAAGAATAATTAAATTCTGAACTCGTTATCATGAATTTTGCCAATTATCTTTATTTTCATTTACTTTTTTTTTTTTTTTTTTGAGACGGGGTCTCACTCTGTCGCCCAGGCTGGAATGCAGGGGCCCAATCAGCTCACTGTAGCCTGGAACTCGGGGCTCAGTCGATCCTCCTGCCTCAGCCTCCCCCAAGGCGAGTTTTGATGCAGCCGCCAGAGCGTTGAGTCCGAGTTCCGTGTGGAATCGCGGAAATCACCCAGCTGTCTCTCCGCTGCGCACAGGCACGAGCATCTTGCTCTTACCAGAACATGGGAACGCTACACGCATGCGATTGTTTTTATTTGGATTGTGGTAAAACACAAATAACAGAAGCTGTCATTGAACCCTTTTGCGTGTATGATTCAGCGGCCTTAAGCACGTCGCCGCTGTCTCCAGAACGCGCTCACGACCCCAACACAACCTGCGTGCCCGGAATCACCAGCCCCGCTCCCCGCCCCCCAGTCCCCCGCACCCCCGCTTCGGGGCTCTGTCTAAGGCTCCACCGGCGCCGCCGCGTGCGAGACCTGCAGGCTGTGTCCCGTGCGGGCGCATGTCCCGCAGCTCCCGGTCTTCGCGGCGCGTCCTGGCGCAGCCTCAGTTTCCTTCCTCTGAGGCCGCGCAACGCCCCGCACGCCGCGCCTTCGGCTGCCGTGACGTGGGCGTGCGGGACCCTCCGCGGACCCTGCCCCATTCTAGGCGTGTTCCTAGGAGTGCGCTTGCCGGGCCACTGGTGCCGCGGCTCGGCTGTGTCCCCCATAGCGCTGGAAACGTGACCCCCAGTGCCACGGCGTGCGGAGGTGTTCGTGACGTGGGGGCGGCCCTCCCACGACTGGATCAACCCCGTCATCTCGGGGGTGAGTTCAGCCGCCTCCTGTGTGTCTCCTGTCTCTGTCTCTGTCTCTCCCTGTCTTCCCTGTGTCTCTCTTTCTGTCTCTGTCTCTCTATCTCTGTCTCTGTCTCTGATTCTGTTTCTCTGTCTGTCTCTCTCTGTGTCTGTCTCTGTCTCTGTTTCTGCCTGTCTCTCTGTCTGTCTCTGTTTGTCTCTCTGTGTCTTTGTCTCTGTGTCTCTGTCTCTCTCTGTGTCTGTCTTTGTCTCTGTTTCTCTCTGTCGCTGTCTGTCTGTGTCTCTCTGTCTCTGTCTCTGTCTCTGTCCCCCTCCCTCTCTCGCCCTTCCACCTGCCACCAGGAGTGACGGGCAGCGAGGTGCCCACCGGGTGTCGGCCCTGCAGTCTTGCAGCCCCAGAGCTGCGAAAGGGAGTGTCTGTCCGCTGTGAACCACGCGGTCGGCGGTTCTGTTTCAGCAGCACCGGGACTGGGACTTATGGTAGCGCCACATCCAGCATGTGGGGAACCAGCGGACTTGCCCACCGGCGGTGCTAGGTTCCGATTTCTCCGCGTCCTCACGGACACTGGCCGTCTTTCCTGTTCTTCACAGCAGCTATCCCAGCGGTGGGAGCTGGAGTCCCTGCCCGCCGCCCTCCTCCCTCTCCCCACAGCAAGTGTGTACCCCACACACGTGTGCACACACTCAACACGTGTGCACACACTCAACACGTGTGCACACACACCACCTGCTGTCTGTTCAGCCAGCCAAAGTGCTGCTACCCAGGGCCCCTCCTCCAGGAAGCCCCCCAGCCTTCATCCACATTCTCTCTTCTGGGTGGTGTGACCTCTGCTGACCCCTAGCACAGGGATCTCAACTGGCGGAGAAAAGCCTCCCTTCCCAACCTGCTGGTGGGTCCACCCTAAAAGCCCTGGGCACAGGGAGCCTCCAGGGTCCCAGTTCTTCCCTCAGCCGTGGTGGGAGCACCAGGGCCTGGCCTGGGGGGACTGCAGCAGCAACAGCGGAGCCCACCCCAGGGGGCCGTGGGGGCCGTGGGGGGCCGTGGCCCGCCCTGGCGTGGGGCACTGCAGGACTCAGCCTGGGGGCTGGCAGGTGGCAGAGAGTGGGCGCCCCTCAGGGGCCAGGGCCATGTGGATGCAGGGCTGTCTCTGCGGGCCTTCCTGAGGAGGGGTCCTTAGAGCTCAGCCTCTGCCCGCTCACCAGCCCCCGGCGGCCGCAGCTCTGGGGGCTCTGCTCTGGGCTGGGGATTGGGGAACAAGTATCTTAGGGTGATTTTTAGGGAAAGACAGAATTTCAGGCCAAGTGTTCAAAGCTCTGAGGTTGTTCCATGAGGGGCCTGTGCTCTGGTCTCCCTGAGCCCTCCTCTCCTGCAGCTGGGTCAGCAGAAACCCCCCAGGCAGGGCTGCCCCCAGCCCGCGCACTCCTGATGGGGGGTCTGCGCCCCACCACCTGGACACGCCTGGGGCCAGCGCCGGGTCTGGGCGCTCTGATGGGCACTGGTGGACCCGCACACCGCCTGGCCCTGGGACTGTGCACTGGGGTGTCCTGTCTGCGGGTTCACCTCCTTCCCCTGCGCCCCAGCTCCCCCCAGGGCAGAGGAGCCCTGGGTGGGGGCCACCCCCACCCCTCGGAGCCCAGCCTGGGCCTGGCTGCCCCTGCCCCGGGGCCTCGTGTCTGCTGGCCACCCTGCCGGGGCCCTGCTGCGGCCACAAACAGTGGCAGCTTTGTGTCCTCAGCAGCGAGAGGCGGGTGGCCTCAGCCACCCCAGACACCCCGGCGCTGCCTGCACTTGGAGGAGTTACGTGTGCAGCATTTTGGACCAATTCTCACCTCCCGCCCGGCACTGTGCGCTGGGATGGGCCAGACTGGAGCTGGGCTTTTCCAGGTCGGGAGTCAGGGGAGGGCAGCTGCAGGGCCACCAGCGCAGCCCACGCGGTCACTCGCTCAGCCACTGGCTCATTCATTCGCTCAGCCAGTCATACACTCACTCAGTCATTCACTCATTCACCCACTCATTCATTCGCTCAGCCACTCATACACTCACTCACTCATTCAGCCACTCATTCATTCGCTCAGCCACTCATAAACTCACTCACTCATTCATTCACTCAGCCACTCATACACTCACTCACTCACTCATTCAGCCACTCATTCATTCGCTCAGCCACTCATAAACTCACTCACTCATTCATTCACTCAGCCACTCATACACTCACTCACTCACTCATTCAGCCACTCATTCATTTGCTCAGCCACTCATGCACTCACTCACTCATTCATTCGCTCAGCCACTCATACACTCACTCACTCATTCATTCGCTCAGCCACTCATACACTCACTCACTCACTCACTCACTCATTCAGCTACTCATTCATTTGCTCAGCCACTCACTCGTTCATTCACTCACTCATTGGCTCAGCCACTCATTCATTCACCCAGCCACTCATTCACCAGTCATTCATTCGTTCACTCAGCCACTCACTCATTCGTTCACTCACTCATTCACTCACCCAAAGGCTCATTCACTCATTCTTCATTTGCTCACTTGCTCATTCATTGTTTAGTAGTTGTTCTTCCTCTACAGGCAGGCCCCGAGATGCAGGGAGGGAGGGTGGGTGGCTGGATTAATGGTGGGTTAATTCATTTATTCACCATTAAACAAACCTCTCTGGGGAAACCTTCTAGGGAGCCTATGGGTCTGTGGCACTGCAGGTGGCTGGCTGGATGGACAGATGGACAGGGGGCGTGTGGACCAATGGATGGTGGATGGGTGGACACATGGACAGATGGACAGATGGACAGGAGGGCGTGTGGACCAATGGACAGTGGATGGGTGGACACATGGACAGATGGACAGGGGGTGTGTGGACCAATGGATGGTGGATGGTTGGACACATGGACAGATGGACAGGAGGGCACGTGGACCAATGGACAGTGGATGAGTGGACACATGGACAGATGGACAGGGGGTGTGTGGACCAATGGACGGTGGATGGGTGGACAGATGGACAGATGGACACATGGACACATGGACAGATGGACAGGGGGCGTGTGGACCAATGGATGGTGGATGGGTGGACACATGGACAGATAGACAGGGGGTGCGTGGACCAATGGACTGTGGATGGGTGGACACATGGACAGATGGACAGGGGGTGCGTGGACCAATGGATGGTGGATGGGTGGACACATGGACACATGGACAGGGGGCACGTGGACCAATGGACGGTGGATGGGTGGACACATGGACAGATGGACGGGGGCGTGTGGACCAATGGATGGTGGATGGGTGGACAGATGGACGGTGGAATGGGTGGACACATGGATTCCCTACCCTGGGGTTCTGGCTGAGTTTCCCTGAAGCAGCCTCTGGTACCCACTTCTTTTCTGGGACACAGGCAGCTGCCCTGCTGGCCAAAGTGACATCTCTGATGGGGGCTTCGTGTCCCTCTCACAGAGCAGGTGCTGTCAGTGGGGTCCTCCCTTCCTTCCTTTCTCTCACCTGCTGCAGGTTCCCGGCTCTCCCAGAAGCCGCCCCTCCCCTTCCCGGCTTGCAGACTCCTCAGGCTCAGGAAGGATGCGGACAGGAGTGGGGCCCACAGGGTCTGGCCCACGCTGTGCTAGCACCTGCTGTATGCCTGGCCCAGTGTGGCTGATGGGTCCTCTTGGTGAGAGACCCAGGGTCCCTGCCCTGCAGGGGCCAGGCTAGCAGGGAACTGGCTGCAGGCCGTCAGTATCCCGTGGAGGACTGGACACGGGACCACAGACACTCCCTGGACCGCAGAGGCTTGGCTGGGCTCGTGGCTGCAGCGGATGCAGGGACCGGGTGCACCTTCTCCCCCTCCCTCTCCCCCAACCCGCCTCCCTCTCTCACCCCTAACTTTTGTGTCCACCACAGAAAGGGGGGATTTCCTGGGAGTCTCTCTGCTCAGCAGGTCAAGGTCAACGCATCCAACTTGAGCCATTGGCCCTTCTTGGCCTGTGACCCCAGCCTTGGAATCAGGCTTCTCTCCCAGTCTGCCCCGGCCTCTGGGCTCCCCGCCAGCTCCGCAGCAAAGTACCCCCGAACTCCTCCTTCACCCTCCCGCCGCTCAAGCCCCTTCGGGGCCGGGAATGTCACAGCCCCCCTCACTCTCCCCAGGCCCAGGCAGCGGTCAGTTCGGCAGCAGGGGCACCCCCTCAGCCTCAGTCCAGCTCCTCGGCGCAGCCCCCACCCCATGGGTGAACGCGAGCCTACAGGCCCCGCATCCGCCCCCAGACGTCCCCCCATCCTCCGCGGGGGCCACCGGCCCCCAGCATGGAGGCACGTCCTGCCGCCGTCCTGCACTGGTCATCCCCTCGCCCCTGCTGGGCATCCCACATCGTGTGGCCCTCCCTTACCTCCCCCAGGGCAGGGCTCACTGGCGGGACCCTCAGCCCCTCCCCTGGGTGGGCCCTCAGTGTTCTTGCGTCCCTCAGCCTGACTGAGGCCCCAGGCTGGGGCCGGGGCTGAGCAGCTCCTGGGCGGGGTGGGGGTGAGCACTGGCCTCCCTGTCCCCCAGGGGCCTGCGGTGCCCCGCAGTGCTGGGTCCACCACAACTCTCCGGCTGTTTCCCGCCAGCCCAGGGCCTGAGAACGGGCTGAGCTCCTGAGCATCTTCCTCCCTCCCGGAGCTGCCGACCGAATGGAAGAAAGAACAAACCCCCCAGAGCAGCTTGGTGAGGGCCCAGCAATGGGTCCCCCAGAGGAAGCTGCAGAGTGGGCCACGGAGGGGGTGCAGAGGGTCAGCCCGTGGCCTGGACAGAGCCCTCCCCCTGGGGGCAGCATCGCATCTTCCCCACCCCCGAGGGACAGGCACAGCGCGTGGTGCCTGTGGCGGCCTGTGGACAGAGGGAGGACCAGCCATGTGTCCCGGGACCACTCGCCCTCCCGTGCACCTGGCTGGCCCTGGACACTGCTGCACCATCACACACCCACCAAGGACTGAGGTCACAAGGACTGCAGGCCATGCCAGCCACTGGGATCCTTGGGGAGCCCAGCAGGGCACACGACGTGGAACCCCTCAGAGAACCAGAGGAGCCCTCAGCCAGCGCGGGAGCAGCCTCTGGGCGGCAAGTGGTCGGCTGCTCACGTCCTGCACCTGGGGATGGGGCTCCTGTGCTGAAGACAGGTGTCCCCATGTCTGTGCTTGCAGGTGTGCATGTGCACTCGTGAGATGTCACCTGTGAGTGTGTGCACACGTGTGAACACTGGCCCATGCCATGGTGGTCAGTGAAGAGTGAGCATTGTGTGTGCCGTGGGCAGATGTCGGCCCAGGTAGCAGGGGCACAGTGACCACTGACCCTCTCTGTCCCTCAGGCAGGGGGTGGGGGGCCTTTGACAGTTCCAGCCTCGCTGGCTCCTGCCCCGCTCAGCCCCGTCCCGTCTGGGCACGCCCTGGCCCGAGTGGCCGAGTGGCAAGCCTCGTGCACAGGTCCTCACTCCCTGGGCGCCCTTGGCTACCATGTGTCCGACCTAACAGAGACCCCTCCACCCACAGGGTCTCTCAGTGGTCTCCTTCCCGGGTCCCTGGCCTGTGGGTGGCAATGCTCAAAGTGCCAGGCCAGGCCTACTGTGCTCACGGCTCTACCCAGAGCCAGGCCCCCGAGGGGGCTGTGGTGTTTGTCCCTGTGTGGCTGGGGCCACAGCGGAGGAGGAAGCGGCCCCCAGGTGCCTGCCCTGCCATGGGTTCAGCGTTGATCGACAGCTTCACCCCAAAAGCCGGAAGCCTGGGCCCACACTCAGAGGCAGGGACAGAAACGTGGATGGACGATGGGCAGCTGGTGGCCGGCAGAGGCTGCGGAGAATCAGCGGAAGCTGGGTGGGCGGGTGGCGGATGGCCTGACGGGTCCTGGAAATCCTCGCTTCCTGTTTCCCCAACAAAGGACCTCTGTCCCCTCAGGAAGGCCACTGGCCAGAGGCAGCGGACGAGCCTTTTCCGTAAACAGGGTTGTTTTCCTTTTCTCCTCTTGACACAATAGCAGCAGCCCCCACGCCCCCGTCCCATCTGTCACCACCAGCCACGGGGGCCAGGCAGGCTGGGGGGGCCGTCCGGCAGGGCAGGCCCTCCTGGGCCAGGCGGCCACCCTGTCACCTGGGAATGGTTGCACCTTGCCCAACCTGGATGAGGCCATCCCACGGGACAGGCGGGAGGCTGGGCCGGCTTTAGGGTCTGTGGGAGCTGGGGGTCAGCGGGGCAGACCGGGCTGAGCCTGTGCTCCTGTAGGGCTCGGCGGGGCCTGTGACCCTCGTGGCCTGATGCGGCAGGGCCTGGAGCAGAGGGCCAGGGGTGGGTCTCCCGGGAGGGGCAGCAGGGATCCACCACCAGGTGTGTCCACGCCGGGCTGCAGGGGCACCGCCCTGGGCACTCTGCCAGGTGCGTGAGGTAGTGCCTGCTGCCCGGAAGGACAGCCCAAGGGCCGGCGAATGCGCCTGGTGGGCCGGAGCCCCTGAGCAGAGAGTGGGCACAGAAGGAGGGTGTGAGGCCAGGGCCCGCTCCGGCCCCTCCCCGCTGTTCGCCGTTCACTGTTCGCACCCCCAGAGGACCACGGGGACAGCGCCGGGCCTGTCTGCAGGGCAGACGGGTGGGGATGGGAGTGGGCACGGTGCCCGGCACACACGGCTCTGAGCGAGCCAGTGTGGGCGCCTGTGTGGGTGATTGTGCACACTTGGGCAGCAAGCGCCTGAATGGGCCTGTGTGAGGGGCTGGGGGCTATTTATAGCGGTCCCCAGCGAGAGGAGCTATTAATAGGGAGGGTGAGGGTGAATGGACAATGCCCGCTGCTGCCGCTGCCTTGGGTGGGGTGGGGGGTGGGTGCCACTCTCTGCCGAGACACCCGGGGCTGGTACCCCAGCCCCCACCCAGGCAGCAGGACAAGGGCCACTGTTATCTGGGCGGCAGCTGAGCCGGGTCTGCGGCTCACCTGGGGGGGCAGGCTGGGGTCCTCCTCCAACCCTGCGGAAGACTGGGTGATGGTGGGCGAGGGAGGGGGCAGCAGGGGGCCCGGACCCCCTTCCTGGTTCTCAGGTCGCAGCACAGGAGAGGGGCATGGCGGGGTGGGGAAGGGCTGTGGGGCCGCAGGGGCCTCTAGGCAGGGGGATGGAGAGACGCGCAGGCCCCAGGCGGACGCGACCGTGGCACGAGTCAGCTGCGCCTCTGAGCCACACCAAGGGGGGTCCTGGTGGGGAGACCCCGACAGGCAGCCCCAGGGCCCTGCTCTGTCTGAGGCTCTTTCCTTTTGGCTTTTTTTTTTTTTTTAAACTTACAAAAGTGGCACCAGCTGCTCAGAAGATGCGGCTTGGACCGCACAGACGGCGCAGCCCCCAGGCCTTGGCCGCAGCCCCCACTCCCCGGGCGGCGTGTCCCCAGCCCGGGCGTCCCCTCCTCGCCCGAGGCCCGCCAGGCTGCGGGGGCGCAGGCCCGGGGCGCTGGGGGGCGCTAGGGGGGCCTCGGGCTCGCTGCAGGGGCGCAGCTCGCGCACCCCGCACCCGCTGCCCCGTCGCGCGGACTTCCGCTCCCGCGAGGGGGTTCCCGCGTCAGGGGGTTCCCAGCGGAGATGGGGCCGTGCGGGCCCCGCGGGGCCGCCTGCGCGGAGGACGCGCCCCCGCTCTTCCGCCCCCAGACCCCGCCCACGCCCGGCCCCGGCCCGGACCCCGACCCCGACCCCTCCCGCCGGGGAAAGCCCGGAGAAGCTTCCGGCCCCGCCCCCTTCCCGGCAGGGCCTGCCCGGCGCTTCCCGCCCGCGCCCCGCCCCGCCCCCACCTGTCCCCGGGCCGGAAGGGGCTGGGATGCGGGTCCCCCGGGCAGCGGGTGGGCCCAGGCCAGGGGCTCCGGGTGGGTGCTCCCCCGCGGCGGGGGTGGGGGGCGACGGGCAAGTGCCCGGTGCGGGCAAGGACGCCGAGGCCCGCGGGCGACCCTGGAGAGGGGCCGCGGGAGCGCTCCGGGGCCTGCAGGCCGGGCCGGGCGCTAACGTGGGCTGAGCCCCAGCAGGAGCCCCTGCTGGAGACGGTGGCACAGAGCTGGCCCTGGGCAGCTGCCCGGGTGAGGGGTGTCCTGGACGCCAGGCTGGAGGGAGAGCGGCGCTAGCTAGGGAGGCCCAGCCTGGTGATGTCACCCGCAGACTTCTCTCCAGAAGGATCTCCCGCCTCGCAGTGGGAGGAGGGGGTCTCTTAAGGGGTGGGTGCCCCCAGGACCCTCTCAGGCCAGGCCCCTTGCCCCGGCTAGTGCAGAGCCGGCCGGCCTGGCGTCTGGGCTGAGCCCACACAGTGAGCACTTGGAGAGGCCCCTGGACCCAGAGGGGGATGTGGCCCAAGCTCCAGGGTCCAGCACAGGCCTGGGGCTGGCCCCCCATAGCACCCACAGGACCGGGGCCCTTCTCCCTGCCAGTGCCACCTGATGCTCCCTTATGGGCCTGGCAGGTGCGTCGTCCCCATCAGCCACCTGCATGCTGGCTGTGGCACCAGGCCTGGCCCCAGCCCTGGTCACCCACACTTATGGCCGCCTGTCCCAGGTGGGCAGGACTCCACCCCAGGCTGGGGGAAGGGGCGGTGCTGGGTGGGGTCAGAAAAGGGCAGGCAGGACAGGAGGAGCCAGAGGGAGCACGTCCAGGCTGGAGGAGGGCTGGGGTCCCAAGGAGCCAATCCCAGACAAGGGCATGTGTGGCAGGGAGTGAGCGGGTCAGGGTGGGGGTGCCCACCCAGTGTGGCCCTGGCTGGGGGGAGCCAGTGCAGCTGGGGGAGCCCTGCAGCATTGGCTACCATGTTCAGTCTTTGTTTGGGGGCTGCTGGGGGTCCGTGGCACTTCTGCCAGGAGCAGGCAGGAGCTGGGCGGTGAGTGCCAGCATGCAGGGCCCGCGGCGGGTTGGGGAGGAGGTGGCCACCAGCCGGTGTGCGAGCTGCAGCTGTGGGCCGGGGCCAGGTGGGCCAGGGCCAGGGGGATGGGGAGGAGGACCTGAACCAGCGGCTGGGACCCACCGTGAGCCCCTGTGGGGATGGTCACAGGTGGGGGGGGGGCCGCCACAGCTCAGGGCTCTGAAGGCTGCCTCGGCCTCACGCTGCCGTGGGGTCGGCTGAGGACTCGCAGAGCCAGGGAGGCCTGGGAGGCGGAAGCAGATGCACTTGGGTCACAACTGTCCCTGTGGTGGCTGAGGGTTGTGTGGGAGGGAGGGGCCACACTGGACGGGGTTAGACATGGAGCATGACCTTGAGGACAGTGTCACCGCTGCTGCTGACCGGCCAGCGCTCTGGAATGTAATGAGAAGGGCGGGCGGAGGGGCCGGAGGAGCCCAGCCCGGGGCTCTGTGTGTGGCAAGGGAGCTGGCTGGCAGCCAACGGGCACCACAGGGCTGTGTCCCGCCTTGAGTGCTCAGCCCACGGGGCGCCTGGCGCCTCAGGACATGCCCAGTCCCTGCTGGACGCCAGGCCCATGACTGGGACTGTAGCACATCGTGGGGGGACACACTAGTCCAGTGGGGGCAGAGGAGCCCCAGGACCCCGCGGATTGTGCCCGGCAGTGTAAGTTGCAGTGGGTGGATGGGGGCTCGCTGATATTCGAGTCCTTTTCTGAGTGCAGGACAAGGACCCCAGGAGATGGTGTCCTCTGCTTCTCTGCTGGGAGGCTTCTAGAAGCACAGGAGACATGTGAAGAGGGCAAATGTCAGAGCACCTGTGGCAGACAGGGACAGAAGGGCCTGTGGCATAGGGCGTGGGCTGATGTGTCACGGGAGAGGTGCATTCTCCCAGAGGACTCACCGTGGACCAAGCCATCAGGACTGTGCCGGGAGAGGCGCTGTCATCGGGAAGCTCAGCGGTGGCTCCTGGCAGGCCAGACTGACAGCAGGAGAAACTGTCGCTGAACTGGATCCACCAAAAGCACAGGGGCAGGGTGTGACTTGATGGCCGATGGCTGTGGTGCCCTAACGAGCAGCAGGGTTGGGCAGGGCCAGGGGCCAGGGGGCTAACAGACGGGCGGCTGGCAAGGGGTGGCTCAGCTTGTGGGTGCAGAAGGAATCAGGGATATGTATGTGCAGGGGCCTGGGCGGCTGCTCCCGTAAGGTCATGACCCCTTACCCTGTTCCCAGACCTGAGGAGGTTTTCCGACCCAGAACCTGCTGACTGAAGGGGAGGCTGGGTCCCCAAGAGGAAGAGTCTGCAACACCAAGACAAGTTGGCACTGTCACCGTTCTGCCCGTCCTTCCCCTAGGGGCTGGGGGCCACTGACTCAGGTGACTGTACACGGGGCAAGGAACATACCGAGCATTCCAAGAACTGCTGACACAGGGTTTGCATGGACGCTGCCATCTGGGGACCCGAAGTGCATCATGGCTCCTGTTAGAGTTGGGGGCTTATAGGACCAGGTGACAAATGGAATCTGGCAGTCTGGTCACTGACCTTGAGTCTGCACATCCACCCAGTGGAAGACGGTGAGCAGACACGGGGTGCTGGGCGCTGAGTCCTTCACGTCACAAGGGGAAGTCCAGGTGCTCTGCACCTGTCCCCACCTGGGATAGTAAACCAAAATGTGATGTCCTGGGAGTAATTAGGGACACATTTAAAGGCCTGAAGGATGCAAGCGTGGTGGTGCCATCACATCTCCATTTATTCTGCCCGTCTGACCCCCACAAACAGCACCTGGGTGGGCCCAGGAGGAGGAGACTGGTCTGCTGCAGCAACAGCCCCAGGAGGTCTGGGGGCTTCGCCAGAGGAGGGTTTCATGGCTCCAGGTGTGTGGAGTGTGTTCTTCTCCACAGGAAGGTCAGGCACAGCACACGTGCACTGGGAGTGCGCAGAGGAACACGTACAGCTTCCCCAGGGCTGCGGTCATGCCCTCTCACAATATCCTACAGAGCCCTGCGCTGGCCGAAATCCCCAGAACAGCACATGGGGCCCTGTGTCAATGGACCTGTACTAACAAGGCCAGGGGACGGAGCCGTGGCATGCGCACGGGGGCTCTTGTGGGACACGTGCGTTCCAGAGCGAGAGAATCCCCTCCAAAGCAGAGGGCAAGTGGCTGCACGCTGCACCCTCCACGAGGACACGGGGCATCTGCAAGGCTTGCAGCTGTCAGGTGGCTGTTCACGCTCGGAGCTTTGCTGCAGCCCGGTCCCAGGGGTTGGCCTGGAGGCACCTCAGATAGGGGCACAGCAGGAACGGCCTGCTCCAAGCTGCAGCACAAGTGTCCCAGCTGCCATGTGCGCCCTGACCCCACAGACTGAAGGTGTGGGTGGGAAAGTGGGGTTCCAGGCCAAGTGCCCAGGGCGGATGCAGAGCAAGCCTGAGCCCCCTGCAGTGGGGGGCTGTCTGCCTGCTGAGAGAGCCCCTGGCATGGCTCTGGGCCCTGGTAGCGATGGACTGCCTGGACCCTGGCTCTCCAGGCAGGCCCGAGGACATTCACTTCCAGGGGGACAGGGGGACCCTGGGGTAGCAGGACAGCAGTGTGCTGCATGCGCAGATGGCCCCTTTCACGGAAAAGACCGGCATTCACACCAAGGCCGTCCTTCCTGCTGGGGCGCTTCAGCTGCGGTCCAGGGGTCTGGACCGCCGACTCGCGGAGCTGGGGGGGTCCCTGTGCGCGGTGTCCCCTGCCTCCAACCACCCCTCGCCCAGTAGCCGCAGACAAGGGTCTGCAGACAGCGCCCCATTGAGAACCGTTGGCTCACAGGACCCGGCCTGAGACCCGTCGCGTTAGACGGTGACACTTTGCAGAGAAGCTAGAGCAGAGGTGGGCTGTGACCGAGGGGCGCTTCCAGAAGCTTCCGGCACTGCAGGGGGTGCGGTGCCGTGGAGGGGTGGAAGCCACCGCCGGGACCTGAGCGTGCCTGCGTCCGCAGAGGACGCCCGGGCCTGGGAACCGAGGGCGGGAGCCTCGCGGCCCTGCAGGCCCCAGTCCGGCTCCGAGAGGGCGGGGCGACCCAGGGCAGCGGCAGGACCCGAGCTCGGCCCCGCGGCGCCACCTGCCGGCCGCGCCCTGCGCTGGTCCCACCGCCCGAGTGCGGGGCCGCTGGTCGCGCGGGAGCGGGAGCGCCGCGGGCGGAGCTACGTGGGGAGGGGCGCGCGCCCCCGGACCCAGTGGGGGCCACCAACATCCGGGCCCCAGGGCCCACGTGCCGCGCTTTGGCAGTTGGACCCGCAGCCTCGCGTCCCGTGCTCCCCCGGTCACCGAGCCCGGGCAGACACCGCCACCTGGGGCCGGTGGTCCCCGCAGCCGGTGGCCAGAACGGGCCCCTCGCGTTCCCGGCTGGAGGGTGGCTGTGCGGGCCCACCTGGGAGGTGACTTTGGCGCCATGAGCCTGAGCCGGGTCGAACAGCGCCTTCCCCGCGGGGAACCCGCTGGGCCATGCATGCGGGTAGCGCACGTGTGTACCCAAGTACTCCAGCCCTGGCCGGCTGGACTTCTCTCTCCCCCTGGTGGGAGTGCCCTGGCTGCCCTGTGCCCGCTCCTCCTCCTTCCCTGGACACCCCAGATCCCCAAGGCGCCTCCCAGGGCCAGGGGCCTTCCTTTTGGATTCTTAGTTTCCCATCTGTCCACCGCTCTGCCACCACCTGGTGTCACACCCACCTGAGAGCCCTCCCGTCCCCAGCTCTCAGACTGGCCCCACCCCAACACCTCCCCACCACGCATCCTGAGGGGTCCTGGGTACCCCCCAATTGCAGGCTCCATCCTCCCAGTTGGCGGCCCAGGGAGGCACAGCCTGTGTCCCCCCAACCCTCTGCCTGCCCCTCCCTTCCATGACCATCCCGTGTCCTCCTCAGCTCACTCTGCCCCCACTTCTAAGCTCCCCACGGCCTCCCCTTGGGCTGCACCGTGGCGATGCTGTCTCCAGATGGCCTTGTGGCACACGGAGAGACCAGTGCTGGCCTGCCCACGGCCTCTGCGTGGGTCTGAGCTGCACGAGAGCAGCCCGCCCCACCCGTGCGAGCCGTGTTCCCTCTAGGAGTTCAGGGTGGCTTGGCCTGGGGCTCAACGCTGTTTCCTTTGCTACAATGAGCGGGGCAAGGCCAGCTGGGCCAGCTACAGCCAGAGCCAGAGGCAAGACTCACCCACCCCTGCCCGCCAGGGACCCCTGGGGCACAGTCCTGCTCACAGGGGCTCTGACCCAGTGCCCAGGTCAGAGTGACCATCTCAGGCTCAGCACACACAGGCACATCAAGGTGTGGATGTGGGGGTCCCCGATCCAGGATGATGCAGGGGCCGGCACAGGGAGAGCGGGCAGGAGTGGCCATCACCCAGGGTCCACACAGAAGGGGCAGCTGGAGGGCTCGGGCGCATGACTGAGGGCAGGGAGAAGGGTGGCGGGTCAGGAGGGGCCTTGGGGGCACAGGGAGGCCCAGAGCTCCCCCAGAGGTCAAGCCTCTCCCTCCCACAGGCAGCTTTACTTCATGCCCAGACGAGGAACTGGCCTTAGGGTCTGCGACTGACACCTTTCTCCAGTTGTGCTCCACAGATGGCCTTTCGCCCACCTGAGGGTCCCCTTCCTCTTTGTACTCCCAGGACAGCATTCGCTGGGCGGGGCCCACAGGCAGGGTCCCTTGCCTGAGGTGGGGCCGCTGCAGGGAGGGCCTGGGCCTCCCGCCCCTCCCAGGTGCATCTCGACCCCCGACCTGCTCAGGGACAGCACAGCCATGTGCCCACAAGGACCTGCCACCTCTGCCTGTGTCCCCTGCAGACTTCGGTGGTCCTGGCAGGACGAAGCAAACTCACTGAAGGCCTGTACTTTCTCAGTGAGGCAAATCCACACACATTCTATCCCTGACTGCCTTCAACGGTCAATTTTATTATAAAGAACTGTATCAAAATAAACGAGTCTGTTTATGAACAACTGAGAAATGCAGCTTTAAGGGCCAAATGAGTGTCAGCTGTTTCAAAGGTGGCAGCTTCTCCTTCTGACTGTCCACCTGCAGGGGTGGGGACGGTGTCCCCAGGGCCACATTCCATACAGGACGTCGTTCTGAATAATTTAAAGGGCAGGTCTGGCTTCTGACGTTGGGCGTGTTACAGTTCCTCCCGGGAGGGCGGCTGTGCTGGGTTTCCTTCTGCGCCTTCTGTCAGAAAAGAGCACTGAGTAAAAGCCCCGCACTAAGGGCCCGAGAACCAGGCTTCCACTGGGACCAGAGTGGTGACCTGTTGTGGGTCACAGGCACACAGCCCTGGGCACAGTGCCCAGGCTCCCTCCGGACTCAGCAGCCCTTCCAAGCCCAGCTCAAGACGAGGACCCGGGTGTCCCAATGCCCCCACAGCTGGGGGGCACCCAGGCAGGGGAGACACGTGGCCAGATGGCATTTCAGAGCCACCACCCTGCCATGGGTGTGGAAGAGTCGAGCTGGGAGGGGACGGGAAGAGAGCCTGAGCGGGGGTGGGGTCCATCAGGACATGCAGGGACAAAGGGGCGGGGCTGGCTGGTGGCCTCGCAGCGCAGCAGTGGACGGGCGGGCACAGAGTGAGTAGGAGCTGGCCCCAGGCTCGCCCCCAGCTTTGGCGTTTCCTTTACTACAAGGCTCCTGTATGTGGAATTGCTTTTATTGTTCTCCTCGGGACTTGGAGCTTCTGGAACGTGAACTGGGTCTTGTCCGTTCTGGACCACTCTCAGCCATGACCTCACTGCACACTGCTTCTGTCCCCCTCCACGTCACACACAGAACCGTGTTCTCCAAGAGATGGAGTCTTAATCCCCAGCACCTGTGTGTGTGTGACCTTGTTTGGAAATAGGGTCTTTGCAGATGACCGAGCTAAGGCAAGGTCACTGGGGTGAGCCTCGCTCCATCAGGTGTCCTTGGGAAAAGAGGAGCAGTGGGCAACGCGCGACACGGAGAAGCTGGCATCTGCAGGCCACGAACAGGCCTCAGAAGGGGCCGGCCTGCTGCTGCCCTGATCCCAGGCTGCTGGCCTCCAGAGCCACGTGCACCTTTCTGCTGCTGAAGCCCCGAGCGCGGGGTCCTTGGTTACGGGGGGAGCACCTCAGCGTGCTCCACCTCCCTGCACGCCGCTGTCTCTCTGCAGCCATCTGGTGGTTTCCCCAGACCCACTCTCCAGTCCATTAACCGCATCTTTTTTTTTTGTGAAACAGAGTCTCACTCCGTTGCCCACGCTAGAGTGCCATGGTGTCAGCCTAGCTCACAGCAACCTCAAACTCCTGGGCTCAAGCGATCCTACTGCCTCAGCCTCCCGAGTAGCTGGGACTACAGGCGTGCGCCACCATGCCTGGCTAATTTTTCTATATATCTTTTTAGCTGTCCATATGATTTCTTTCTATTTTTAGTAGAGACGGGTCTCGCTCTTGCTCAGGCTGGTGTCGAACTCCTGGCCTCAAGTGATCCTCCCACCTCAGCCTCCCAGAGTGCTGGGATGACAGGCGTGAGCCACCGCGCCCGGCCACTAACTGCATCTTTACCTGTATCTACTCTGCCGTTAACCACCTGCTGAATTTTAAGCTGCAATGACTTTCCCTTTCATTTCCTCAACTTCTGTTTGTGCCGTGAACTCTTTTAGGGCTTTATCCTTGGGAAGCAGGGACCTCTCGGCCAAGTGTGTTTTAGTCACCTGTCCTCCGGGAACCGGGGCTGTCACCACCCTAAGGCCATTGTGCACGTTAATTTCTTTTTTTTCAGGTTCCCAGACCAGGCGGCCAGCGCACATGCAAACCCCACAGGAGCCACTCACCACCCTGGGCCATGGGCACACACGCGTCGTCCGTTTCCTCGAAGCCTTCAGGACACACGCAGACATAACTCCCTGGAGTATTATAGCAGTTTTCGTTTTCCCTCGCACATGCTCTTTCAGCCAGTGAGCACTCGTCTATGTCTAAAACACCACAGGTACACATCAGCGTATGAAATCCCTTCATGATTCATCCAGATAACGAAAGCACAAAGATTGCAAACATCACACTAGAGAAAGGAAGGTCAGGAAAGGCTTCGAGAGGGTAGAATGTCACGTCTCAAAGGTCAGACCCTCAACAGGTAGAAAACCCGGAGCAGGGACGTCCGGCAAAGGTGAGGCTGGAGGCCCCACGTGTGCCCGGGGCGGCAGCAGTGTCACTGCATCAGCTGCCTCTCTTCCCTCGGGTGCCAGCTGGCTGGGGACTGCCCAGGCGGTCACCGCCAAGGAGGCCGTGACCTGGAGCCGCAGGGGTGGTGGGCACTTGAGGCTGGACTGGAGAACTCAGCAGCCATTGAGCTGCCATCACAGCGGCACCAGCGACGCGGGAGGCAGACCCCGGAGTCCTGCCCACCACGCCTGCAGCTCCCGAGACCCCAGAGGAGCTCAGGAAGCCACACCTGCCCACGAGTCCGCTGCCGGCTGTCCCCTGGCTGCGCCTCCTGGGCCGTCCACGCTGTGGACCCTCCAGAATGTCCATCTTAGCACAGAGACGATATCACTGACCTGCACACTGTCCACTGTCCTTCGCGTAGCCAGGGACGCACTCTTTACAGCTCCCCGGACCGTCTCCCGTGCATCCCACACACGTGGAATCACATTCTAGAAATAAGGAGGGAACGTCAGGCCACGTCCCCACGAGCAAGACAGGATCTGAAACCCAGATGTCAGAGGCAATGACACTGCTGAAAACTTGGGTTTCCCCCCGTGAGTCACTGGAGTGACTCTGCACCAACCCATCTTTCTCTCCCAGAAGCGCCGCTGTGCGCAGCGGACGTGCCCCCGAGGAGCCGGCAGGGTGGACACAGCAGGAGAAGCACCACGGAAATGACCCTGCACATCCTTCTGTTGAAGTGGAAACTGGACACGGCAGACGGTGTTGAAACAAACCCCACCCTGTGGCTCGGGGACCCAGGTTGGTTTACCTACTGGTAGCTCAGTAAGAAACGCCAAACGGAGACACCCGTGGGGCTTCTATGCCACATCTCAGTGTCAAAGATACCACAGTCAGCGTAAAAAAACTAAAACCACCCAGTGCTACTGCAGACTCGGGGGAAAGGCGGCCTCATCCCTGCTGCTGGGACTACAAATTGGCACAACCTTTTCTGGGGACAGTGTGGCCCTAAAATACACATTCCCTTGACTGGGGAATTTAGAAACTAATCCAAAAAATAATGAGGAATGTGAAAAGTTTTACCTACAAGGGTATTTGAGATTTATAAGGGCCAGTTTGATTTAAGTGTCCAGCAACAGAGATTGTTTAGCTATGAAACAATGGCGTGCTCCAAAATCATTAACGTAACATACAAAAATATGCACAAAGATGCTCACAACATGCTGCTGAGTGGAAAATCAGACAAGGCGCCGTGCAAGCAGTTTAAGCAGCTGGAGTCTACGAGGACGCGTCTACAGTGCAGGGTTCACTCGCAGTGGAGTTGGGGTTTTATGGTCTTCTTTCCAACTGACTTGAATTTTCTGATCTTTCTGCAGCAAATATCTATTACTTGTGTGGCCACACTCAATATTTTTAAAGCAGGTAGAATATATACAAATCATGCCAACAAATCACAAATAAATGTTTAAAAAGGAAGAAATAGGCCAGGTGCTGTGGCTCACACCTGTAATCCCAGCACTTTGAGAGATTGAGGCAGGAGGATGGCTCGAGGCCAGGAGTTTGAGACCAGCTTGGGGAACATAGCGACATCCCGTCTCTACTAAAAATAAGAGAAATTAGCTGGGTGTGGTGGTGCCTGTAGTCCCAGCTACTCGGGAGGCTGAGGCGGGAGGATTGCTTGAGCCCAGGAGTTGGAGGCTGCAGTGAGGCATGATCGCGCCACCGCACTCTAGCCTGGGTGAGACCCTGTCTCAGAAACAAACACACACACAAAAAGAAAGAAATCTCCAGCAGGACTCCTGGGAGCGCAAGCCTGGCCCCAGCCGCTGGCCCTGAAAAGGCAGACAGGTCCCCAGGCCCAGACACACCTTCGCACGTGTACGAGCCGTTGGTGTTCTTGCAGTACTGCGTGTCACTGCAGGGAGCCGTCTCCGCCGCACACTCGTCCACATCTGGAACAGAACCGCGCAGCTGCGAGCGACTCCAGGACGAGAGGACAGGGTTCCCTGCCCACAACCCACAGCCGGGGTGGCTGGAGAAGGGCAGGGGAGGGGATGAGGCGACAGCCCCACACCTTGTCCCATGGACACTTAGTGCCACTGGGGGAAGGCCTTGAGGACGATGGCCACTGGCTGCCGTGAGCACTTCCAAGTCCCTCAAGCTCCCTGCTGAAGGTGTGAAACCCGGGGACTCAGGCCCTAATTTGCCTAAGGCCAAGCCGCTGCTGAGGGAGAACAGAAACTGAGGCCAGAGTGGGAGGGGTGGCGGCCCACGGTTTCTCTGGGGCACAGAGGTGCTGCGGGACCAGGTTTGTGGGCAGCAGGAAAGGACGCGCCGGGAGCAGGTGGTGCCCACTGTGGCGGGTGGGCAGGGGGCAGGCAGACAGCAGGGCGGGCCCGCGGCCTTGCACCCAGCACAGCCACAAGGCACCCGGAGGAGCCCTGCGTCAGGGAGGCGACGCCTTTCTGCCAGGCACTGCTGGGCATGGAGCAGGATGGGCAGCAAGAGCTTGTGGGCAGCCACTCCCCGCTCTCCACCGGGCTCTCTTCTGGGCAAGGACAGCTCTCCCTGCCAGCCTGCTCCCGGACCTGGCTGTGCCACTGTTCCCTGTCCCCACTCACGCACCAGGACCCACCGCTCCCGGGCACCCCATCCTGCCTGCCAGAACCGCCCCGGTACTCCCGGTCCGTGTGTCTTGTGAAACCAGCACAGGGGACACACAGGCCTGAAACCCCAGATTTCCCTGTGGGGCCGGAGTCAGGCAATCCTCGCAGGGCAGCCAGGACGGCTGCAGCTTCACGCCAGCCCAGCCAGGGCTTAGGGCACGAGGGACACCACGTGGTCCTTCCTGGAACTGCCCTCGGCGGGACAGCAGGTGTGTGGGCCGGGGCCCCCATGCGGGCTCCGTCATGCTGGAGTCACCTGCCCACGGCACACAGTGGGCAGAGATGGGAAGAGCCAGAGGCTGGGCATGACCGGACCCCGCAGAGCCCCCGGCGCCCCTCACCCACGCAGGCGTCCTCCTCCAGCACCCAGCCCACTTCGCACTCGCTGCAGTCCCTGCTGGTTGGGCCGGAGCACGTCTTGCAGGACTCGTCACAGGCTGGAAGGCAAAGGCGGGCACGTGTGTGAGCCCTCTGTCACCAACGCCGAGCAAAGCTCGTGTCAGAAATGAGAGATTTAAGTTTAGCAGGGATAATAAAAACAGAAAAACCCCAGGAAAATAAGATTAGTTCAACAGAAAAATCTATCCACAGGATCCATAATATTCACATGTTAAAGATGAAAAAACACATAGAGTTTTTAATGCCCATTAAGAATAACATCCTCAGCAAAGCAGGACCCCGAGGGAATGTTTTACAGCCTGGAGAAGAGCGCGCCCACGCGCTGGGCCCACGCCTGGCGGGGTGAGCACGCTCCGGCCAGCGACACACAGGTGCCCTGTGTGGCACCAGCGTCCCAGAGCCAGGGAGAGCTGGGGTGTGGGAACCAGAAAGGCCACGTCCTGACCAGCATCAACACACCTTCCCACACGGAGCACACGGGAGGGCCACAGACCAGCCACTGACTCGCTCCTGAGATGTCAACACGCAGTTGCCCTCCCCGCTCCCCCATCACTGTACCTTAGCAAGATGCCACCGCACAGCTTCCTGTGCGGATTTTAAGCCTGTAAGTGTGCGAGCTCTGCACCTGCAGAGGCGCGGCCCCGTCTCATAAGGAGGCGGGCGTGGCCCGTGCTCACCTGTGCAGCGTGGTCAGTCTCAACTCACAAGGTTCTACCTCTGGGCACCCAGAAGGGAAGAACCCAGTGTCATGGCCAGGACTGTCTGGCCACCTCACCCAACACCAGGCCATGTGACACCACCAGGGTAAGCAAGATGGCGACCCCTAGAAAGGGGCTGGGGGGAGGGGCCAGGAGGTCACATAGGAGGCCTCCGAGAGTCCTAATTCTCACAGTAGACCACCTCTCCGCCCTGTCCCCTGCGGTGGCACGGGGGCCTCAGCCATGCTGTCTGCTACACTCTCAGAGGCTGTCTAAGCCACAGTGGGCACATTCTGGCCTCTGCACCCTGTACCTGACAGGACCCAATACCTAGAGCCAGCCAGGGACACCCAGTGGGGCCCTCCAGGCCTATCCATCTGGTGGGGATAGCTGCAGGGGAGAGCAAGCCTTTTGCCAGAACATTCCAGGGAACTGAATGAGCAGAATGTGGACTCCAACTAGGTGCCAGGTCTAAGAATGAAGAGAACCAAGCATAGAGATAAAGGTAACAGAACCTGCCAATTCAACACCAGTGACACGTTAAGTCCTGGAGAAGAACTGAAAGAGAAAAGTGAGTAGCTTTTCCCTTCTGGGGGTTGTTTAGGGACACGAAGCTCCCCTGACAGCCTCTGTCATTTCCCTTCACACGTTTCGTAAGGGCCACGTCTTCTGAGCCTCCTGAACTTCCCTGGACACCTGGTTCAGAGCTGACATCTGAGCAGGCTGCTCTGGGCAAGGGCTGCTCCCGCCGCCTCCCCGGGCCCAGGCACTGCCGCCTCCCTACCTGTGCAGACGCTGTGGGTCTGGTTCCTGAGCGAGCTGAAGTAGCCGTCCGTGCAGTCGGTGCACAGTGCCCCCTGGTACCCCACGTGGCACCGGCAGGTCCCGTCCCCCTCTCTGCTGCCGTCTCCGCTGCAGTGGCCGTTCCCGCTGCAGGGCCTCTCAGATCCGCCCTGGCATGCTTGGGGGACACAAAGCCATGCTCTGAGAACACCTGGAGGCGCTGGCGGCGAGAATGCCACTGTACCCCTCAACACGTGCACAGGTAGACCGCGCTGCAACCCAGCCCTGCGTGACCCCAGTGGGGAAACACAGAGCCCGCAAGCTTGGCCAGTTGGCGTCTGGAGAAACTGGCTTCTGGGGTCTGCATGGCTGATGGTGGCTCTCTGGCCTGGGGGCAAGCCACGGGTTGGTGGACTTGACAGTCATGCACCACATGGTGACATTCAGGTCAGCCAGGGACGGAGGATACCACAGTGTTGCCTGAGATGATAATGGAGCTGAAAATTTTGAGGTCTCTTCCGTGCTCAGACATGTTTACACGCAGGAATGTTCACCACCGTGTTGCAATTCCTGCGGTACTCACAGCCTGGGAGCACAGGCTGTACCCCAGCCTCGGTGTCTCGGCTGCCCTGTCATCTCCAGAAGGATTGAGAGAAAAGCCAGTGGCCTTGATCAGGGGGACCAGACTCCAGGTGGCTCCGGTAATAGCGATGGTGACGTGCGGGAGACAGGAGACAGGTAAGTGGGAACACAGAGTGTGAGGACACTATGACACCCCATTATGGCGAAATCATCCAAGGAGTGGACCCCACTATCAAGTGACGCGTGACTGTACTGTGTGGCTTTGCGAAGCTTCCCTTGATACACAGGGATGAGGACCTGTGCGTCAGGCGTGTGGGACTGCACGGGACAGCAAGCACCCAGCTGCCGTGTCCTCGCCGGGGAAAGCGGGAGAGGCAGCAGGGGCACCTGCAGCCGGGGGGGACGTCTGACCTTGAGACTTATGCCACCTGACCCCACTCGACGGACAGGACTGATGTTCGTAACACCTGAACGGTAAAGCCTGGCTCCCTGTCAGTGCACACTTCTTCACCCGCGAAGGCAAAGGCCACCGGTGCAGCCTGAAGGATGCCCACTGCCCTAGGCCCTCGACTGAAGGCCTGTGTTGCTCTGTGGGCAGGGCTACGCTGGTGGCCACGAAAGCCACAGTGTGGCCACCCCCTTGCATGAAGACAGAAGCACCCAGGCAGGCCAGTTAGGACCAACCCCCAGGTGAGTCTACTCACCTGTGAGCTACTGCATCTGTGAACCCCTGAATTAAAAGGACACCTGGTATTAGATACTCAAGAGTCCCACAGCCCAGAGAATTTCCCTGCGTGATGTTAGTGGTGACACCACAGCCCCAGGGTATGAGGTGCTCCATGCTGTCTGGTGGGGGGAGGGTAGGCAGCTGTCCTGTCTTTTGGTAGAGGCAGGGTCCCAGACCCCACAGAGAGCTAGTGCACCCAGCTGCCTCTGTCCTCTTATCCACCTGGGGATCAGGCGGAGACTAACGGGAACAAAGTCGGAGGCTTGGGATCTCCCCAAGAGGAAACATACCAAGACAGTCTGGTCCGTAGGTTCCTGGCGAACAGCACACCTTCAGCGTTTTCACACAGAACCACTCAAATAAGTCAGGATACTCGTTCTTCCTACGGATTTTTTAAAAACATTCATTAAATCTCACATGACAGATTCATAAAACAAAAATGCAGTTTCATATGATATTTGCTCCAGAGCATCACAGGATCTGGAAACCAGAGTTGAGGTGCCTAGTGGCAATGCAGGTGGCAGCATGTGGGTAGGATGAGAGACAGGTAGGCGGGAACGCTGCACTGTTCCCAGAACCGTTCTCTGTGAAACTACTTCAGACTGCAGGTTAGAAAATCAAGCAGTGCCCAGAAGGTGGGCGCTGGCACTCACAGCTGCAGCCACCAGGCCTCCAGGTGCTCCTCCTGCTCCTCCAGCAGCCGGTTGCACTCGAAGTCACTGCTGTCGCACAGACTCTCCACGATCTCCATGAGGCGGATCTCGCTGAAACACAGCCACAGTCAGCACTCGGGGGGTGGGGGCCAGGGCTCACAGGGTGTCCTGAGGCCCTACCTGATGCCAGGCTAGAAACACAGTGGGCCTGGAGTGGAGAAGACCCTAAACTAGCACATCCACCAGGGTGCAGGGGCCAGAGCTCTGGGCAGAGAGGGGAAGGGAGCTTACCCCACCTGCAGGGAGGCCTGGAGTGGTTCAGAAGTGAGACTAGTGTTTCAGTTTACGTTTTTAAAAGGCTACTGTCTGTCGAGTGACAATGGGTTGCAGGGACCATGTGGAAGCTGGAAGGCCATACAGGGGCCAGCACATGAGTCCCAGGCCAGAGGCAGAGGCGACTTGGACAGGTGACTGGTGTTAGGGAACCGTTCTGTGTAACTGTTAACACAGGTACCCAAAGCAGGACATTGGGCTTCTCAGGACACGGCCCACCTGAGAGACCTGCAGGTGCTCTAGGGCACTCACCTGAATTCATACTTGGACAGCGTCTTTTCCTCCCAAGCTGTGTTCCCACCGCCGAAGTTCTTCTTTGCTGTGTCCACCATTCCCTGCCAGGAGAAGATGCCCACCGGAGTCTGTGCTGCCCCCTCTCGACCCCAGGCCCGCAGGAGGCCGGCCCTGCCCCGCAGCCCCCCGCCCGGCCCCGGCCCCGGCGCGGCCCGCGCACCTTCTTGAACTTGTCCACCAGCTGCCGGCACTGCTTGCAGAGCGTCGGCTTCTTGGCGGCCTGCGGCACGGGAGGCAGCAGCAGCAGCAGCAGCAGAAACCCCAGCGTGGCCCGGGGCGGCGGGGGCATGGCGGCCAGCGCTGCGGGAGGACGCGGCCGGCGCTCCAGGTCCCGCGGCCGCGCTGATCCGGCCTCCCGGCCGCCCACCCGCTCCGAGCCGCGCCGGCCTTTCGCCGGGATACTTGAGGGGCCGGCGAGGACCCGCCCAGCCTCCCAGCCCCGCACCGCTATTGGACGGCGGGACCCGCCCCGGCCTTATGTGGCCCAATCCAGGATCGCCACGAGCGGCGACCAATGGGAAGGCCCCGGGTCAGCGTCCTGCCGGGAGGCTGGGGAGTGGGCGTGGCGATCCGAGCCTGCCCCTCTCGTGAACGGCCGGCGTTGGCCATCTTTACTCCGGGCAGCTCCACTGCAACAGCGGCTGGGGTTCTGGCGGCCATGTTAGGTTCGGGCAAGAGCTTCGCCCATGTTCTCTGTTTCCGCCGCCTCGCTTCCGGCCGAGAGTCACGCAGGCTGCTGAACTCCGAGGGACGACGCCAGAGGCGGGAGAGGTCAGCGCGCGCTGCCACGGCTAGGGCCCTCAGGGCGGGAGGGCGAGGGCACGACCCGGGCTCTCCCGGTGGCGGTGGGGACTCCCAAGCCAGCGCTACCCACGCGTTCCTCAGGCCTTACCACGTGTGTCCACGCGTGACAGCCGCCGGGCTCCTCACTCTCGGGGGCCGGGGGGGCCGGGGTCCTCGCCCTCAGGGGACGGGGGTGGGGGTGGGGCCGGGTCCTCGCCCTCGGGGGACACGGGGGTGGGGGTGGGGCCGGGGCCGGGTCCTCGCCCTCAGGGGACACGGGGGTGGGGGTGGGGCCGGGGCCGGGTCCTCGCCCTCAGGGGACACGGGGGTGGGGGTGGGGGTGGGGCCGGGTCCTCACCCTCAGGGGCTGGGCGGGCCCCCAGTGTGTCATTGGGGGTTAGGGGCCCAGGGATCTGCACTTCCTCACGTGCCTGAAGTGACACTGATGTTTAAGAATCCCAGGTTTAAATTAGGAGAAGTAAAATGTGCATTTCTGGATTTTAGAGAAAACTGCCTGTGAGGTAGGAAAGAACTGCCAGAAGAAAAAAGTACAAATAATAGGGTTTTGTCTGACATTTGGTTGGCAGCAGGTCTCATTTGCACCAGATCGTTTGTGCTTCCAGCTGAGATTAATAATTATTAATGTTGTTAATAATAACATCTGATTTGACCAATTTCAGTAGACGTCTTAGAATCCAAACTGAGGGGTACAAGAGGGCCTTGTAGGTCATTTCCTGACCTGAGATGCCCTCATTCTGTAAACCACATCTTTTCTTTTTTCTTTTTCTTTTTTTTTTTTTTTTTTCTGGAGTCAGAGTCTCACTCTGTTGCTAGTGTGCCGTGGCGTCAGCCTAGCTCACAGCAGCCTCCAACTCCTGGGCTTAAGCGATCCTCCTGCCTCAGCCTCCCGAGTAGCTGGGACTACAGGCATGCGCCACCATGCCCGGCTAATTTTTGTATATGTTTTTAGTTGTCCAGCTAATTTCTCTCTATTTTTTAGTAGAGACGGGGTCTCGCTCTTGCTCAGGTGGTCTCGAAGTCCTGAGCTCAAACGATCCACCCGCCTTGGCCTCCCAGAGTGCTAGGATTACAGGCTTGAGCCACCGTGCCCGGCCTCTTTTCTTTTCTTTTTTTTGTATACTCTTGAAGATGGTAGAGAGTGGACTGCTCCAAGAAGGAACAGTCTGTGAACCACATCTTTAAAGAGTCTTGACTGGTGCCTGTTTAACTTGTGGATGCTCCCAAGGTGCCTGTTGCTTCAGATTAAGAACAGCTGCTGAGCAGCTGCAGGTACCATCTGTTAACCCTGGCCGGGTGGTGGGCTGTCGAGGGTTTCCTGCTTGCTTGAGCCACGTTTGTCTTCTGTGCTCCTGGCTGAACCTTCTGACTCGCACTTGGTCTTCTCATGCCTTTCGGAATAAGCTGCCCTTATCTGGGGCCTGGCAGGAGGGCCAGGGTGGATTCTGCACATAACATTTTCATCCCACAGTCTGGATTTTCCTTGCGGGAAGAGCCTCTGGGTGGAGGTGTAGAGAGCTGGCTGGGCAGCCCATGCCAGGGCCCTGCCAAGGGGCACTTCTGTGCAGCTGCGTCCGCAGCCCAGGGAACCCATGCTTCCTATTTCTGTAAGTTCTTTTCTCTGATGACAGTGAGGAGAACAGGGAGTAGCATATGAGGATTCTGTAGTCTTCTCTGCTTTACTGGAAATTAAAGCATGAACGTATTTTTAATAAAAATGTAACTGGTGTGACAAGATCCCTGCTTAAGAGTTTTCCCTGATTTTTTCTTCAGCTAGTTCATCGAGCACCTATACCAGGCTCTGCAGAGCAGTGGTGTGTCCGGCAAGGGAGCAGGTCACACGTATCATTTATTCCACACATCGGGGCTCCTCCCGCCAGACTGGGCTCTGTCCTTGGTGCTGAGGTTGCACTGGTGGGAGAAAAACCAACACGGAAACCACCCCCCCAACCCAGTGGACAGTGGATCCTAACCTGGTCCTTAGGTCTTTTCGTGTGTTTGTCACCAAATTTTTATAGAGAAAAAGGTATGTTACTTCTAACAAGAACTACATACTATTTTGGTCATCCGAAATGATTAAAGCCCTTTTTTCCCTTTCTCCCCTACCCTGCCCTCACCACTGCCATATCATATAGGATTCCTGTCCCTTCTAATCTACAGATTTTCTTTCACTTTTTTGTTTGTTGGTTGGTTTTTTCTTAGGTTTTTTTTTTTTTTTTTTTTTTTGAGACAGGGTCTCACTGTGTCACCTGGGCTAGAGTACAGTGGCATCATCACAGCTCACTGTAACTGCAGACTTCTAGGCTCAGGTGATCCTCCTGCCTCAGCCTCCCAGGTAGTTAGGACTACAGTCTCACACCCACCACACCCCGTAGTGACGGGGTCTCGTTCTTGCTCAGGCTGGTCTGGGACTCCTGAGCTCAAGTGGTCCTCTCACCTTGGCCTCGCAGAGTGCTAGGATTACAGGTGTGAGCCACCTCGCCTGGCCTGTTTGTTTGTTTTTATTTGGGTAACCAATTGCAGGTACCCATTAGGACACAAGTTCAGGTTCATGGCCAGCATGGTGCCACCTTGGGGCCGTCCCTCCTACCCAGCTTACCAGCCCCCACCTCACAGCCTCCCGTCCCGTCAGCCAGTCCTGTGGGGGCTACGCCTGGGTTTTGCTGACTGTCCTACCAGGTTTGAGCTTCTTGAGGCCGGGGTCTGCTTTACCCACTCTGCCACCCAGGCCAGCGTGACCTGGGCCGGACCCAGGGTTCCACGGCTGAAGTCTTTCTTTCCAGAAAAGTATTCACAGAGCGTAAAGTGCAAGATAGCTCGTTAAAATATGAAGGCTTCTCAAGTGTGATTTTTGTTTTAACTTTCCATTTTGACATGTTTTCAGATTTACAGGCGTTATGACAATACTTCAAAGAATTTCTGCTTACGCTTTACCTAGATCTCCCAAGCATGATTTTCGAAACTTATGAATCTATGTTTCATTCTTTCAAAACCCTCAGAGTGGAAGTGCCCACGGCTGGTGTTTCATACCCTTGGTTCCGTGGAGGCTTGTGAAGTGCAAAGCCCTGCATGGCTGGGAAGAGGTCGTCGAGCAGGCGGCCCCTGCTGCTGGGGCTGCTCCTGGCCGTAGCCACTGTCCACCTGGTCACCTGTCCCTACACCAAAGTGGAGGAGAGCTTCAGCCTGCAGGCCACACACGACCTGCTCTACCACCAGCTGGATGTGGACAAGGTGAGGGGCCACTGCTGCCTTTGGCCAGAAGTGCCGTGTCCACCACCTGAGGCCTCTCCATGCTGACCTGCCCTTCCCTTTGCAGTATGACCATCTGGAGTTCCCTGGAGTCGTCCCCAGGACCTTCCTCGGGCCACTGTTGATGGCAGCGTTCTCCAGCCCTGCAGTTTACATGCTCTCCCTGTTAGAAATATCCAAGTTTTACTCTCAGCTGATAGGTAAGGGGGTCTCCAAAAATGGGGAATTGTGGACGAAATGGGGAATTGTGGCATCGGACGGTCTAAGTCAGCCATGGGCTCCTCCCGTGTAGGGACGTCCATCTGTGACAGTCTTGCCTGTGATGACTGAAGCGTGGCGGGTCGGACCCGGGCCGTGTCAGCGAGGCCCTCTGTGCGTCCACGCTCTCAACTGAGCAACGAGGGTGACGCTGCCTTGCTCCCCGGGGATGGTGTGGAGGAATAAAACACGCCTGTGAGGGGCCCTGTGGCACCACATGCGTGGGCCACCGCGGGGCTGTCTCTGCGTGCTCGCCGGGACAGCAGCAAGTGAAACGGCCTCTGTCATCGCAGAAGCAGCTCGTGTGTCTCAGGGAGCACAACGGGAACCCCCCGTTCCCGGGGGTGCCACTGCGAGGCTGTGTGCACGTCCCTCTGGGTCTCTCTCTGTGTCCGTATGAGTACGGTTTTTAAAAAACCACTGTACAACATTCTGCATATATCGTTTTACAACCTGATTTTTTTTTTTTTTAGTCAACAATCACTTTTCCATTTCAGTAAATTTTTATTGTGTCTAACACCCAGACCATATTCAGATTTCCCCAGAGGACTCAAACTCAGTCTCACAGCTATTTAGCCTGCCCTGTACGCAGAGCTGTAAGAAGTGCTCACGCTCCTGGGGAAGAAGCAGTTCTGCTTCTTGAAAGGGCAGATTAGGAAATGGAAGTCCACCGTCGCATAGGGACAGTTAGACAAGCCATGCTCATCATGTGGAGGCTTCGGGGATCCCTAGATGAGGAGGAGTTGGGGGGCCACTATCCCGGGAAAACAAATCTGCAGGTGAGCCTGCTTTCCCTGGAAGCTTCTGCTTGTTGCAGGGGAGTCGGGCAGGGCTTTGGAGGGCTGTGGCCCCAGGCGGTGGGCAGGAGCCAGCCCTGCGTCCTGGGATTGCTCGTGTGCTCTGAACCCTGCCAGAGGCCAGAAACAGTAATGATTCCTCCCTGGACAGCGATACAGCGTCATCCTGGGACTGAGGCTGTCTCCGTAGTGTTCCCACACTGTCCCTGTCTGGCACTGCAGCCAGGCAGACTTCAGCAAGATGGGAACCGAGAGCAGCCCGGGTGCGGGTGACGGGCTCCTCAGACGTGCACTTGACAGAAGTCAGAGACGGGCAGCCGCTTTGCCAGAGTGCTGTCACCTCTGTAAAAGAACCAAAATGCGAATTCTAGCACCAAAATTACAGCAACTAAATTTAGACCCTTGTGGACATTGGTTAAAAATATTCCCATATAAGACATTTACAATCGGAATCCAGCAATACACAAAAAGAAAAACGCCTGGGGCCCAGGCTGGCTTTGTGCCGGGAGCGGCAGGTTCGTCATTCAGAAGCCTGCAGCTCCCGGGGCTCCCTCAGTCCCCACAGCTGCCTGGACCCCGTTTCCTCTCGAGTGGGGACTGCGAAGTCTCTTCTGGCCTTTCGGAAAGGTGGCGGAGCAGCCCCACGCTGACGGGCCGGCCCACTGAGGATGGCTGGTCTGCCAGGCACCGCCCTGGGCGTACCCAGGTCCTCACCTCCTCTTCCCAAGACCGCTGGCCGGGGACAGCCCCAGTTGGCTTCCTGCCCCTGGTGGGCGCCTTCCCACCGGATCCTGGCTGCCTCCTGGCTGCAGGTCAGTGCAGGATGGAGTCAGGCCCTCGAAAATCCTGCGCCTGGGAGGCATCTCGGCCATGTGTGGGGGCCTCTGGTTTAGTGTGGGACTTGGTTCTCATCACACCACCCTATGAAGGCTGCTTTGCTGCCGGGTGGCCAATTCCTCCTTCGAACTAGTGGAGAGCAGCCCCCCAGAGCCTGCGTGGCCCTGAGGTGACGCTGCAGGGTCTGGTGTGGCGGCTCCCAGCAGGAACGCAGGCACCAGGGTCTGTTTTCAAAACCAAATGTAGCTCCCGCTCAGGCTGGTTTTGCCGTCACCTAACTCCCATTGCAACTAGCATTTGGGAAGGCGGTTTCGCGTCCCCATCCACTGCAGGGTCACTGTGTGTTGTTTTCTTTGTTTCTTTAGTTAGAGGAGTCCTTGGACTTGGTGTGATTTTTGGACTCTGGACGTTACAGAAAGAAGTGAGACGACAGTTTGGGGCCACAGTGGCCACCATGTTCTGCTGGGTGACAGCCACACAGTTCCACCTGATGTTCTACTGCACTCGGACGCTGCCCAACGTGCTGGCCCTGCCCCTGGGTACGTAGCTGCCCGGCTGTGCCTGCAGGCTCAGCGTTGGGCCCCCACCCTTTGTCGCCAGTGAGGGGCCTCGCCCAGTTAGGGTGCTGTGCGTCTGATCCGAGGCACGTCTGCCGATGACAGCCCTTCCCCAGCAGGCTCCCCGGAAATGCAGGCTCACGGCAGTCTGCGATCAGAGACTGGGGTTCTCTGTTCTTGGTGCTGGGTTGGGAGGGACTTTCTAGCAGATGACATGAGTGGGGGGGCCTATGTCAGCGGTTCTGAGCGGTTGCTTGTTTTCTGGAGTGACGTTTGTGTGACACGTCTGACGAGCACCCTCCCCGCGGCCTTGCAGTGCTGCTGGCCCTCGCGGCCTGGCTGCGGCACGGCTGGGCCCGCTTCATCTGGCTCTCGGCGTTCGCGATCATCGTCTTTCGGGCTGAGCTGTGCCTGCTCCTGGGCCTCATGCTGCTGCTCACGCTGCACCGCGGGAAGCTGCCTGTGCTCAGGCTGCTCAGTCACGCCGTCCCCGCCGGGATCCTCGGCCTAGGTAAGCCACCGTCACTGTGGGGTTCTTCTAACTGGGTTTTGTTTTGCCTTGTCTTACAAAGATGATGAGAAATTTGGGAGTGTGGTTTTTTCCATGAAATAAAGTTAACTGTTAGCAGTACCAGAATGTCTTAGTCCGGGTCCTGCTAAGCTGTCTGCCCTGGGTCTGCAAGGCCCCAACCTTGTCCCCTGGAGCCTCTGTCGGCCCACCTGTCCTTCGTGGCTGGCTGAGGCTGGGGGAGGACACAAGAGTAAGAGGGCAGCTTGTTCCCAAGCTCCGGTCTGAGGGAACGGGCTCCAGGAAGCGCTGTCCCCAACCCGGCAGCTTCTCTACGTGAAAGTGGCTTGTGGTTTCCGTGGCACCGGCAGGCGGCTTCGTGGGGTCGTTCACTGACAGCACAGCCCGATGGCCGCTGCTCACTCGCAGTGTCAGTGTGGCCTTTAGGGGCCGTGTTCGTTACTGAGGAGCTTCTTATTTCACTAGGACTGACGGTTGCTGTAGACTCCTATTTTTGGCGACAGCTTGTGTGGCCGGAAGGAAAGGTGCTTTGGTACAACACCGTCCTGAATAAAAGTTCCAACTGGGGAGTATCCTTTAAGTACCTCCGCCGGGGGATGGCGCGTGTACACCGCGTGTGCACCGGCTGCTGTTCCTCCCCACTGCGCCCCTCCCTCCCGCCCGTCCTGGGAAACACCACTGGACATACGGCCCCGGCCTATCCATTGATTCTCAGGATAATCTGCTTTTTAAAAACGTTTTGTTATGGAACATTTCAAACATACATATAAGTAGAAAGAACAATATAACGAATGCCCAAGGCACTCACGATAATCTATTTTTACAGTTAAACAAAGCAGGGAAAGATAAAAGGGCTTTACGCAGCCCTGGGTGTGGGGCCCTCAGCTGCCTGCGTTGCTGGGAGTGGACGTGCGGGTCCTGGCCTCTGTGCCTGGAGGGCACAGCCCAGGCCACCCCCGGCTCCGCTGCGTCCGCGCCCCTGCGCCGCAGTCCCAGTTGCACCTTTCGGCACAGCCATCTTTGGACACCTCTCAGCCTTGGTCCTGCCGCCCGGCCGTGGCCCCTCGCGGACAGGTACCTTGATCACTGACGTGTGTGGCCTCCTTAACCGCCTGCCTGAAGACCTCCCCGCTGCTGTGGTATTTCTACTCGGCCTTGCCCCGGGGCCTGGGGTGCAGCCTTCTCTTTGTGCCCCTGGGCGTGGTAGACAGAAGGACCCACGCGCTGCTTCTGCCGTCTCTGGGCTTCATCGCCTTGTACTCCCTACTGCCGCACAAAGAGCTGCGCTTCATCATCTACGCCTTCCCCATGCTCAACGTCGTGGCCGCCCGGGGCTGCTCCCGCCTGTGAGTGCTTTTCCTTGTGACGGTCATCCTTACAGTTGCCTGGGAAACAGGTTTACTAATTTATAACGGGGAAGGTTTTTAAAGTAAATATGCGAGGTGTTTAACTGGGCACCTGTGTCAAAGGAGGGCTTCGTGGGCCGGGACAGGGCCAGCGACGCTCCACCCAGGCGCTCTGCGTGGCTGGTCGTCTCCGTGGATTTGGTCGTGAGTCTCGCGCCTGTGTGTGCGCGGTGCTGTGCTCCCCGTCCCGATGCTCGGTCACTGCGGGAAGGATGCTCACGAGGGTGGTGGTGGCCGGGGCGGGGCGGCCGGGCCCGCGGCTGCAGGGAACTGGCTGGTGCAGGAAGGGCACTCGGTGGCACGGGCTCCGCGTAGTCTCTCCGACAGTGGCCCAGCGCAGAGGCACTTGTCCAGGCAGGTGGCCCTGCTGCGGGGGCGGGGGGTGGTCAGGCAGCTGCTCTCGGCTTGACGTGAAGGGCACAGTGCAGCCAGGGCTTGGGGTCACGGAGGGTGGGGGGTGCCCAGTAGCAGGTGATGAAGAGGAAGCCGCGCGGGCGTGGGGAGGGGGTTTCCCAGGCCGAGGGTGGGCGGCCCGAGTGTGGCTGCCCGGTGTGGCCAGCACAGGAAGCGGGAGAGCCCATCATGCCCCCTTCCGTGTCCGGACTCTGGAGAAGGGCCCTGGGTGAGGGGCCGACCACACGCCCCACTGAGGACTCACGGCCTTGGTGGGAATAGGAGGCCAACCCAGGCCAGGCTGGGGCTCGAGGGGCAGAGCGAGGGGCACTCGCCCTGGCTGGGAGGGCAGGCCCCTGCAGCGCAGCCCCTGCCACACGGCTCTGCCCGCCCTGGTGTGGTCGGGCTTCCCACACGGCGCCCGGTGCCACCCACAGACCTCCGCACTCCCGGCCACCCCTCCGCGCCTCGCCCGCTGCTGCGTTCTTGCCCCAGTCGATCAGACGTTTGTCAAGTCTGCCTTTGGCTCGTCTTTGCCTTTGGCTCTGCTTTGCCTTTGGCTGCCTCCGGTCTCAGGTGGGCTCAGAGCTCAGAGCCTCTGCAGAGCTTGGCCGGAGCCGCGGGGACACAGGCTGTGGAAGGTGAGCGAGCGGGCGCTGGTCAAAGACGCAGGACAGGCTCCATCAGCGACAGACCTTTGCAACAGGCACGGGCCAGCTGGACTCGGCTGTGCCGACACAAAGGGCAAGAGACGTTTTCAAGGCCTGGGTGCTGGGAGAGGAGACCACTGGCCGTGCTGACTGGCCACGTCCAGAGGAGGAACACGTGTCTGGAGTCTTTGCGAGGCGCGGTGGTGCGTGTTGGAGCTGGGCCCCACCGGGTCAGGCCTCGCCCCAGCAGGGACTGGAGAGCGCGGGTGTTTCCCGGGTTCTGAGGCGGTTCTGGGTGGGGCGTTTGCATCTCAAAGGGCAGAGAAAGGATTTATAGTTGCAAGCGTGCTAAAGGAGCTGCTCCAAGGGGGCCCAGGGGCCTGTGCCGTCACCAGGGTTGGGCTGCCACAGTGGCTTCCCCGGCCGTGCTCAGCTCTCCGGCGGGCTCCTGGGGGGCTGGGTTCATCCTAGAGCTGTGGCCTTGAGCTGGTAGGGACTATGCTTGAGTTGGTTCAAGTCTCTCGGGCAGGTAGGGGAGTGGGGGTGGACGAAATCATTTGTGCTGAAAGTCTGTGTATTTTATCAGCCGAGGTCGAGGCTTAGTCAAGAGAGCTCAGAGGAGCCTGACAAGTTTGGTCAAGGGTCAACCGGGACTTGAGCCTGTAGCCAGCTCTTTGCTGTTAAGGGGCAGATAGTAAATGTTGTCATCTCTGTGGGCCACACGGTCTCTGTTGCAGCTTCTGACTCTGCTGCCATAGCCAGAAACAAGCCACAGGCAATAGTAGAGGGACAGGCAGCACTGTGGCCTTGAAAAGCTCAGTTACAAGTACAGGCTGAGCTGCGTTGGGCTGCAGGTGGGACTCCAGCCTAAGCAGTAACCTGAGAGTGTTTGGAAAAAAAAAAAAAAAAAAAAAAAAAAATTTAGGTCATTAAATATGAAATGTCCGATTCGGAACCAAAAGTGTAGTTTATTCTATCTTAAACAAGAAGCAGTGCGATTAAACAAAGTATGAGCCTAAACTATGGACACAGTTTTGCCATCTTAATGGTAGCTTGTTCATGCTAGCAGCAAAGAAACCTGGTGAGCCAGTGGTGATGAAATCTCTAAAGGCGTTTCCCACAGCTAGTTGAGAATTGAATATTTTTCCTTGCAAGAAATGGTCCAAAGCCTGGAAGAAGTTGTGGTCAGTTGGTGCAAGGTCTGGTGATCTGGTGAATACAGTGGATGACACAGAGTTTCCAAGTCCAGCCTCTGTAGTTTGAGCAGCATTGTTTGTGTGACATGTGGCTGAGTGTTGTCTTGCCAGAGGATTAGCCTGCCTCTGTTGACCAATCTCAGCTGATTAATCTGTGATCCTCATCCTCATCCTCATGTTTACTGGTTGCAGTAAACATCCGCTGTAACTGATTGACCAGGTTTCATGAAGCTGTAGTGGATAATACCAGCGCTGGACCACCAAACGTACACCATTAGCTTTTTCTGATGAACATTCCGTTTTAGACTGTGTTTCGGCACTTCATCTGTATCCAACCATTGTGCCCAACACTTGCAATTGTCAAAAAGAATCCATTTTCCATCACACGTAACAACATGGTGTAGAAATGGTTTATGTTGTGACAGCAAAGAAAGGTAAGTTCTGATGCTCGTTTAATTCATGCGGAACCCATCTACCCAGCTTCTTTACCTTGCCAATTGTTTCAAATGGTCCAATATTGTCAGAATAGTAATGTCAAACCTTGCTGTTAATTCACGCGTAGGTTGAGATGGATTCACTTTCATGACAGTTTTCAGCTCCTCATTATCCACCTTGGTCTCAGGCCGTCCACGTGGCTCTTTTTCAAGATTAAAATCACCAGAACGGAACTTCTCAAACCATCAACGTACTGTGCGTTCATTAGCCACATCCTTCCCAGACACTTCGTGATATTTCAGGCTGTCTATGCAGCATTGGTTCCATGACGGAACTCACATTCAAAAATAACATGAATTTTTTACTTATCCATGGTTTCACAAAAATTGCTCTTAAAAAAAAAATGTGAAAGATAATCACCAGCCAAAACGTCCATTTGAAGGACTAAGGAGGCACCTTCACAATTAAAGCAAGAAGTGTCAAAGTGAAATGTCAGAGATACCAACTGTCAAACAGTACTTAAGGAAATCAGACATTTCATACTTAACACATTAAGTGCCATGTGAGTTGTATTTAACTCACACTAGTTTGGAGCCAGGGCCTCATGAAGCAAACATAACTTAAGTATCTTTTCACTTTGGGAACTGCAAGAACATATAACTCATGGAAAACAATAAAAAATAACAAATTTTTCATTAAATTAAAAGGATTGTTTTGTTTTAAACTTTTAATTCTATTTTTATAATAAAACACTGTGGCCCCAAGGAAAAAAATTTTTTTTTCTAGTATGGCAACGTGTTAATAACCTAATATAATTTTGAAAATCTGTAAATTCTAAATTGGCATCTTGAGTGGAATTTCACAGACAAAATTCTTGTAGTATTTTAGCCACTTTCGTTAATCACTTATTGTATGTATTTGACCGTTAACTTTTTGCCTGTTATGACTTGGTGAAGTTAAACGGCAGGTCTGTGTTCCTAATACGCATCGAGACATAATAATCAGGTACTTCACTGCCACTGTCTTCTTTTCACGGAAAGGGACGATTCTTTTTTCAGGCTGAATAATCATAAAAAGTCCTGGCTGTATAAAGTGGGATCCCTGCTCGTGGTCGGGCACCTGGTGGCCAACGCCGCCTACGTGGCCGCGTCCCTCTACGCGTCCCACTTCAACTACCCTGGAGGCGTCGCCATGCGGAGGCTGCACGAGCTGGTGCCGCCCTGGACAGGTCAGTGCTGGGGACGCGGCCGGGGACCGGCGGGGCTCTGGCGGGCACCACGCCGGTCCTGAGCGAGCAGCTGTGGTCCCCAGGTGTCCTCCTGCACATCGACGCGGCGGCTGCCCAGACGGGTGTGTCCCGGTTTCTGCAAGTCAACAGCGCCTGGAGGTGTGTTTCCCGCCCGCCGGGCTTCGGGTGTTGTTGCTCCTCTCAGAGGCTGTGCATAGGTCCCCTTGGGGCACCCAAATGCCAGGGGTGGCCTGTGGGGTGACGCAGGGCCACGGGCGGGATGAGCTGGCTCTTCTCTCGTAGGTATGACAAGAGGGAAGACGTGTGGCCCGGGGCTGCGGCCATGCTGGGCTACACCCACATCCTCATGGAGGCAGTCCCCGGCCACCTGGCCCTCTACAGGGACACACACCGGGTCCTGGCCAGCGTCGTGGGCACCACAGGTGTGAGTCTGAACCTGACCAAACTGCCTCCCTTTGACGTCGACCTGCAGACGAAGCTGGTGCTCCTGGAGAGACTCCCCAGGCCGTCGTAGGGGAGACCGACCTCCCGCAGCCAAGTCCCTCCAAGAACGTCGTCTCCGCCAGCATTTGGGCTCAATTAGGACAAAACAGAAACAAATCAGAGAACAACGAACATGCCCCTGACATACGCCTGACCAAGCAGGGCGGGAGCCTCCATGCACAGCCACGGCCAGGGCTCACAGCCTAGGGTGACAGTGGCCTGCTCAGACTTTCCTGCATGTCCCCAGGGTGGTGATGGTCATTTATGCAGACTGCGACCATCCAGACACCCTGGACGTGCGGTGACCCTCGCCATGTCCTGCCCGCCCACATGGAGCTGCATCTTGCCAGCACCACACGCTTGGTGCCTGTGGCCTCCTGATGCGCCCGAGGTGGCCCCTGCTCGGAGGAGACCCCGGCGCAGACCCCGCAGATGGCGCCTCCCTCCCCGGCCGCCACCACCGCGACTTCTGTGTTCACAAGCTCGTCGGCTCCATTGCAGATTAAGGTTTGGGAGATAAACATGTTCAGAAAGGAATGAGGAATAAAAAAGAATACGGCAATAAAATGTCAATTGGAACCTCAAAAAAAAAGGAGAATAAAATTTTGTAAATGTTTTCTTATCATTATCTTATGATTATTTCCAGAGACTGCCTTTACCCAGGTGCTACGGTTAAGGGACAGTTTGGTGCTGTCACCCTTCACAGGACATGCATTTATAAAGCAGCCACAGTGCGTGTGACCCTGCCAGGCACTAGAGACAGCACAGAGGACCGGGTGCCACTGCGTCTGAGTACACACGTGTGGATGTGTATACGTGTGCACACACTGCACACACAAGTACACACGCACGTCCCCACACACAAAGACACAGGTTTGCTGCGTGCAGTGGTGTGTGCCTGTGTCCCAGTCCCCGCTGCTCAGGAGGCTGAAGCGGGAGAATCGCTCGAGTCAGGAGCTCGGGGCTGCCGTGAGCTGTGGTTGCATCTGCAGTGACGCCACTGCACTCCAGCCTGGCAACACAGCAATCTCCATCTCTAAAAAAAAAAAAAAGGATTTTTCCCTGAGCTTTCTGAGAATAGGTCGCTTATGAAGTGCTGCAGGGTCGCCATCCCCAACTGCTGCTGGTTTTTCGTCTGTAACTGGTGAACATTTGTGCATAGACACTTCGACTGGGAGACCCTCCTCCTGAAGATCTCCCGGACGCGGCGCCGCTGGCGAGTCCTGCTGAGTCGGGCCCTCACGGGGGCAGAGAATAGGCTTCCCGACACCAGCTGGGCCCCCGTCCACCCGGCAGCACTTGGCCCTCCATGAAGCGTTTGTTTATCTGCTTATTACTGGTATGCTTTATTCATCCCTATTCACGTATTGTTGGTATGCGCGTGTGCGTTGCTACTTCAGTGTTTTATGAGTCTTTCTAGTCTTTAATTATTCTGGCGTCCAATTTTTACAAGATCTGACCAGTGGGAACCCCGTCAAGGGCTCTGTTCTTGCAGTGCGCCCTGCTGAGCATTTCCTTCCTTCTGGGCACAAGGTGTCCTCCTGGGCCTCTGGAATCAGCCATTTCTCGGAGGGGTTTTGGCTCCCTTTGGTGGGGAATGGTTTTAGAGACCAAGATCTAGGTACTAGGTGTGCACTTTTTTTTTTTTTTTTGAGACAGGGTCTCACTCTGTTGCCAAGGCTACAGTGCAGTGGCAGGATCACAGCTCACTGCAACCTCAAATTCCTGGACTCAAACGATCCTCCTGCCTCAGCCTCCCGAGGAGTTGGGACTACAGGTATGCATCACCATGCCTGGCTAATTTTTCTATTTTTAGTAGAGATGTGGTCTCACTCTTGCTCAGGCTGGTCTCGAACTCCTGGCCTCGAGCAATCCACCTGCCTTGGCCTCCCAGAGTGCTGGGATTACAGTTGTGAGCCACTGTGCCCGGCCTAGGTTTGCTCATTGCTATTGGAGTGTTTGTACTTTTAGGCCCTTTCTGTGGACAGAGCTAGGGGGTACAGGCATGCCTACATGCATACACACACACGTACAGTGTGTACATGCATAGACACACATTCATGTACATCTCTGAGAAATCAGAGCCATACCTATAGCACTAATTTCATTCTGTCTCCACAGGTTCTTTTGGGCTCCCTCCGTTCCACATCTATATGTTTGGTCTTCCACAGTGAGAATTCTGGCTCCCAACAGTTCAATATATTTACACGTTTGCTCAATAATAAGATACACGTTAAATAGTTTCAGAAATGCTTTGCTCTGTGATTGCAAAAACAAATCCACTATAAAGAGGTTGGGATTTGTTTTCCGGTTCTCCGCTCCCTTGCCGCGATTGGAGGGACACTGACGAATTCCTCGGTTGGTTTTTCTTCTGTGCCCACCTCCAGTGTGGTTATTTTTCATTTTAAACACAGTCGAGTTCCTTCTTCCTGTTTGTTTTCAGTCTCATGACAACACCCCCCGTCACTTTCTAGCCCTTTAAATTTGTAGAATATGCCCATTGTGGCGATGGGTATAGTTGTCAAAACTCATGAAACTGTATGTACACCGGAGATGGGTTGCTTTATCACATATTTTATATCTCATTAAAGTAGATTTTTTACAAAGTCGAACTAGTTGATTATATATGTGAAGATCTGATTCTGGGCTCTATGGTTCCCGTGGATCCGTTTGTCTGTCTCTATACCGATACCACACTGTCTTGATCACTATTGCTGCTGAGTCCCCAAGCCAGGTGGTGTAGGTCCCCAACACTGTTCCTCCTTTTGAGATGAGATCGGGTGTGTTCAGGGCGGCATGGCCATAGACTATTCTTCCTTTTCGAAGTTGGTTTGAGTCTTCTATATCCTTGCCATTTCCCTCTGATTTCTAGAATCAACTGGTCAACCGGTTGTAATGGCATTGATTTATAGATTAATGTTAGAAGCATCAGTATTTTAATAATATTGAGTCTTCTGATCCATGAACTTGGTATTTCTCTTCATTTACTTGAGTCTTTTAAAGTTTCTCTAAGGAATGTTTTATAGTTATTTTATCCTGCTAACCCCCTGGCTAGAATCACCCCAAAAGCTGCAGCAGAGCAGGGGAGTTCTCACAAGGGAGTGCCCCCAACCCTCTTGGGGTGCGGCTGGAAGGGATCCCAAAGAAAGCAGCACTGAACGGCCGGGTAAGCAGTCCACGGTGTTTCTATGGGGAACTAACTCACAGAGGATGCGGCAATTCTCGTGGTGGACAGTAGAAATGGGTGCTTCACCTGGGTTATGTCCGTAGTACGGGGCTCAGGGTATGGGGCCTATTGTGAGGGTTTAGGTAGTTTGGCTTAAGGCCACAGCCAGCTTCTTTCTTTGTTTTGGGCAACAACTTGGACACCTTTATCAGAGCCTGGGACGTTCAAGGTCCAGGTCTGGGTTCAAGCCTGCTGGGAAACCTGCAGCTGGCTGGGTCACAAGGGGTCAAGGGACGCTGTCATTTTTGCTCAGGACACAGAGATAAAGCAGGAGACTCTGGAGGTCCCTACAGTAGTAGATCTTGCATATCTTTTGTCAGATTTACTCTATTTCATACTTTTGGTATTGTTGTAAATGGTATTTTAAAGCATCAATTTCCAATTTTTTGTTGCTAGTATATAGAAATACAATTGATTTCTGTATATTGATCTTGTATGTTGAAACCTTAGTCTTTTTTACGACAACTTTGCTAATCTCACTTATTAGTTCTAGCAGCTTTTTAATAGATTTCATGGGATTTTCTATATACATGGTCTTGCCATCTGTGAAGATGGCCTTACTTCCTGCCTTCCAGTCTGGTTGTCTTTTCTGTCTTCGTAACACTTGTTAGAACTTCCAGTACGGTGTTGAATGGCAGTGACGAGAGCAAACATCCTTTTCTTCCTCCTGATCTCAGGGGGAAAGCTTTCTGTACTTTAACATTGAGTGTGATGTTAGCTGTAGAATTTCTTTTTTTTTTTTTGAGACTCACTCTGTTGCCCGGGCTAGAGTGCTGTGGCGTCAGCCTAGCTCACAGCAACCTCAAACTCCTGGGCTCAAGCGATCCTCCTGCCTCAGCCTCCCGAGTAGCTGGGACTACAGGCATGCGCCACCATGCCCGGCTAATTTTTTCTATACATTTTTAGTTGTCCAGCTAATTTCTTTCTATTTTTTTAGTAGAGACAGGGTCTTGCTTTTGCTCAGGCTGGTCTCGAACTCCTGAGCTCAAATGATCCGCCCGCTTCAGCCTCCCAGAGAGCTAGGATTACAGGCGTGAGCCACCTAGATTATCCAATTTGTTGGCATACAACTGCTCATAGTACTCTCTTATCCTTTTTATTTCTGTAGAAGTGGTAGTAATGTCCCCACTTTCTTCTGATTTTAGTAATTTGAATATTTTCTTTTTCTTAGTCCATATACCTGAAGTTTTGTCAATTTCGATTTTTTTTCAAAGAACCAACTCTTGGCTTCACTTTCTCTATTGTTTTTCCATTCTCTATTTCATTTCTTTCTTTCCTTTTGCTAGTTTGGGCTGTTTGTTCGGATTTTTCTAGTTCCTTAAGTTGTAAAGTTAGATTGTTGATTTGAGATATTTCTTGTTTTTCAGTATGTTTTTAGGTATAAGTTTTCTCCTAGCTTTCATTGTATTCCATAAATTTTGGCATGTTGTGTTTTCATTTTCATTTAAGTATCTTCTAATTTTCCTTATGATTTCTTCTTTGATCCATTGGTTGTTTGAATGTCTTGTTTAACATTTCTACAAACTTGCGAATTTTCCAGTTTTCCTTCTGTTACTGATGTCTAATTTCATCCCATTGTGGTAAGAGAAAATATTTTGTATGATGTCTATCTTTTTTACTCTATTGACTTAATTTATGACCTAACATATAGTCTGTCCTGGAAAATGTCCCATGTGCACTTGAGAAGAATGTGTATTCTGTTGTTGGGTAGTTTTCTTTGTTAGATCTAGTTGGCTTATAATTCTGTTCAAGTCTCTATGTCCTTGTCTTATGTCTGATTATTACATCCATTATTGACAGTCAGGTATTTAAGTCTCCAACTATTATTGTAGAGCTATCTTTCCCTCTAATTGTGTCATTTTTAGCTTCATATACGTTATGCACTCCATAATGACATTTTGGTAACGGGCCACATATACTACTGTGGTGTACCATAAGATTACTTTATATTTTTATTGTGCCTTTTCTGTGTTTAGATACTTACATACGACTGTGTTACAACTGCCTACAGTATTCAGTACAGTAATGTACTATATAGGTTTGTAGCCCAGGAGCAACAGGCCAGACCATACAGCCTAGGTGTACAGTAGGCTACACCATCTGGGTTTAAGTACACTCTGACATTCACATGATGACAAAATCATCTAACAACACGTTTCTCAGAGCGTATCTCTGTCATTAAGTGATGCATGACTCTATTTTGATAGTCTGTTATTAGATGCATAACGTTTATAATTGTTATATCTCCTAGCTATATTGAACCTTTTATTAATGTATAACATCCCTATTTAAAGTCTATGTTGTCTAATGTTAGCATAGCTTCCACTGTTCTCTTTTGGTTACTATTTGCATGGAATATCCTTTTCCATCCTTTCACTTTCAACCTATGTGTGTCTCTGGGTCTAAAGTCAGTCTCCCACAGACAACATATAGTTTGATCATGTTTTTTTAATTTCTTTATTTTTATCCATTTTGTCAATGTCTGTCTTTTGATTGGAGAATTTAATATATTTACATTTAAAGTAATTATTGATAATCAGAGACTTCTTTGACATTAAGTTTTTTTAAAATTTATTTTTATCTTTTTAGAGATGGGATCTTGCAGTACTGCCCAGGTTGGTCTCGAACTCCTGGCCTCAAGCAATCTTCATACCTCAGCCTCCCAGGTGGCTGGGATTATAGGCATGAGCCACTGAGCCCAGCTCTGTGACATTAACTTTTTTTTTTTTTTTTTTTGAGACAGAGTCTCACTCTGTTGCCTGGGCTAGAGTGCCGTGATGTCAGCCTAGTTCACAGCAACCTCAAACTCCTGGGCTCAAGTGATCCTTCTGCCTCAGCCTCCCGAATAGCTGGGACTACAGGCATGCGCCACCACGCCCGGCTAATTTTTTCTATATATATTTTCAGTTGGCCAGATAATTTCTTTCTATTTTTAGTAGAGACAGGGTCTCACTCTTGCTCAGGCTGGTCTTGAACTCCTGACCTCGAGTGATCCACCCGCCTCGGCCTCCCAGAGTGCCAGGATTACAGGCGTGAGCGACATTAACTTTTAAAATGTCTATCTCAAGTGCCTTGTGGGATGTTCATTATAGATTTGTCTGATTATTTCCTTCTAGTGTTATTTAACTCGGTCCTATATTCCCTGTACTTCTTGTAACCCAGAAATTAAGTTGAAAGGCTTGAATAAATTCAGGTTAAATCTTTTTGTGGCAAGACCACCTGGCATGTGGACCTCTGCCCTTCACACTGCGTCAAGAGTACATGAAGACATTGTCTCTTGGTGCCCACGGTTACCCATCTGATCCCATGGTTAAGGTGACCACTGGCAAATGCCCCCATGGGGAGAACAGCCTAAAGCTCTTCCACTTTCCTTCCCAAAAAATTCAGTCCAAAAACCATTAGGGAGGGCCCAGCAAGGGAAGCTGCCACAGAGAGGCAGGGGAGCCACTGTGGCCAGCAAGGGGGCCAGAGACCACGTGCCCCGAGAAGGGCAGCACTCAGGACAGCAGCCCAACACCTGGGCCCGCGAGCCTGGCAGTGAGGAGCTCCCACAGGTGGGAGACAGAGTAGGGTAAACAGGCTGGCGTGGGGCGTCAGAGCCCGAGTGGGACACAAGGCATCTGGTGTGGGAAGGGGTGGCAGCAAAGCCCCAGTAGACGGGGGGCTTTTCAAATAAATATATTATGGATGAGAGTCTGAGAAAGGAGCTATAAACATGGAAAGGAAGAACAGTAGACAGAACCCTGTGGTGTTGGAGATACTGGTATGAAATCACAGTTTTAACATACCGAGATAAATACAAACACACACGTGTGTGCCCTGAGCATCCCGATGAGCAGCAACCAGCCCACGCAGCAGGCTGACCGTGGCTTCTCAGTACTACTCTCCAGTGAAAGGAATGATGGCTCCTTGGAGAAAAACGACTCCAGGGCAGGGCAGGGAAGACAGAGAATGAACACGGAGGACCTTCTCCCCCAGGAAAGGAGGAGGTGTTCGACCAATGGAAACCGGTCGAAAGGACACAAAAGGCAGACTGAAGGTTCCCACTGGCCAGATCTGGAAAATTTGAGCAAAATGATAGTTAACAGATAACTCATACATTGGATAGGAAACCCTGAGTCCATACTGATATAAGTAAATGAATGAAGTTTCATGAAGAACAGGATATTTACATTTTCTCAAAGAACATCCACACAAGTTTTATTTTTTTTAACAAAGACAAAATAACTTCCCAGGGAGAAACTTGGCAGATACTGTCTTAACCAAGTGAACAAAGAGGTTATGGCACAAGAGGACCCCCATGTGCCACCTGGCAGGGCAGAGAACACAGTGTCATTTCTGTGATGTTCTGCCAAAGATGCAGGACCCTGATCTAATCGTGAGCAAACACTGGACAAGCCCGCTTGAGGGACACTCCACAAAACCACTGGCCTGTCCTTGTCAAGAGCGCTGAGGTGACGGAAACCAGGGGAATACTGAGGAATGTTCCAGACTGGAGGAAATCAGAGACACGCTCACTAAATGCAACACAAGCTTCAGGACTGAATCCTTATGCTGGAAACCTGTTGTCAGGGCAGCCGCTGTCATATGCCTTGGGGACCAGTGCCTGGGGCTGCACCCTGGAAAGCAGATGTGCCCACCAGCCTCCAGCCACAGCCCTCCAGGCTCTGCTGCAGCCCAGGACTGGGGCCACCAATGCCAAGTGGGGCCTGGGGTCCGGGTGCTGCTGTCCCGTGTGGCTGTGTGGGGCCCAAGGCTTCCCTGGCTCCTCCTGCCTCCTCTCCCACGCCCACCTTGTCTCAGCATCTGCTGGCACAACACAAGGTGAGTTTCCCGGGTTTGATGGGGGTGTCATTGGGGAGGAGGATGCTCGGTGTGGGGACGCAGGGGCCATAGGTATCAAGTGGCGACTTGCTCTCAAATGGTTCTGGGGAAAAGGTTTTTTTACATTCCTGAAAGATGGAGATTAAGATGAAATTATTTTTAAAAACTAGTTTGAATACCTATTAAAACTAGCTGCATATAGGAATTTCCATTCAAACAGTTTGAGCACGATGGCTCCTTTAAAACTGAAAGAAGGAAGGTCAGGCAGCCGCGGCCACAGTGCCGCCCGCCCTGGCATCCCCGTGTGGAATTCCTCGCTGTCCCCTCGGCCTGATGTCCCTGTGCCGTCTGCGGAGGCCGGTCCTAGCCACCAGCTGCCAGTGCTCGCTCGAGCAGAGGCCGAGCGCCCCGTTTGTAGAGGTCAGTGTTGAGCTAGACAGGGCGTCATCTAAGCACCCGTGTCCTCATGAGGCAACTGTTTGTCCCAAATTGAGCTATAAATTCGATGTAATTTCAATCAAAATACTGTCAGGGTTTTTCATGGAACTCGGCCACTGATATATAAAATTTCAGAGGACAAAGTACCAAGGTAAGTTTTGAAAGGACGGGGGGGGTGGGGGGGGGCTGTCAAGATTTCTCTGATACCATGAAATCCCGGCCAGCGCAGCAGGGCCAGGGTCACTGCTGGTCTCCACAGCCCAGTGTTGCCACCTTCTGTGGGGCCGGACAATCAGGACACCAGCAAATGTTCCACCAGGAAAAAAGATGTGAATATAGGACTCACCTTTATGCAAGTCTCTTCTCACTAGGATCTTGTTCCCTCAAATCCCTCAAATCCCGGCTGCCTTGAATCCTCTCTGATGTCTTCAGAAAGCTCTTCTTAAAAATATGTTTTATATGGCCTTGATAGTTTTTTCGAGAAGGCTGGTCTGATACCACCTGCTGCCTCATAGTGAGAAGCGGAAGGGAAGGGAGTTTTAGCTTCAAATGAGGTTCAGTGTTTTAGTACATAGACTGGGAATTTCACTCACTGAAACAAGACAGTTCTGAGGCTCATACAAGGGGCTTTTTATTATCTGAGAGAAACCTGAGAAAGTAAGGACGCTACCCAAAGTCTCACACAGAGGCAGGGAAACAAACAGCTCGTGACTGAAGTTTGGACAGAGTTAAGGTGGGAATGGCCGAGAACAAAGGCATTTTCCTGTTGCACCACAACCCCCCACTCCAGTGCAGTGAGGCCCCCCACGCACGGTGGCACTGGGCCTCGTGTCCCCTGCAGGAGTGTGGACTGGAAGCTGGGACAGCCTGGCCACGTCCTCGGTGCCCAGGAGGACCGGCCTGCCACCGATGCCCGCCAGCCCAAGGAACAGGACGCACAAGGTGGGACGCCTTTCCTAACGCCACTCCAGAGGGGCCGTATTTTCCGCTGAGCGAAAGCAGCCCGTGTTTTCCCTGCAGTCCTCACTGAGAACCCTTCAGCTGGAAACCAGCAGCAGGGGATGGAAGGTGAAAGACCAAGGAGAAGCAGGCTAGCGCAGGGGCCGACAAACTTGTCCTGAGACGTGCCAAGTAGGATTTCCAGCCCCGTGATCTCTGCCACAATCACTCAGTTCTGCTGTGGCAGCGTGAAGGCAGCTGTAGACAACAGGCACACAAATGGCTACGGATTCCGAGACAATTTTACTTAGAGAAATAGGCACCGGGCCCGACTGGGCCTTGGGGCTGCGGTCTGCCATCGTTCCCGGGCCTCAACCACGGCTCTGCACAAGCAGTCACTGCTGCGCCCCAGAGACTGGCTCAGGCCCTGGGGAAGGCAGGCACTTAACTGCTGAATGCCTGGTGGGAGACGGTTCTGCCAGTCAGTTATACTGACTTGTCTGGGAGGGGAAAGTCATGAAGCTCAATATCCCAGAATTCTGAGGCTGCTGCCATCCCAGATACAATCCTGCAGCTGGCGTGGCCAAGGCTGAGTGGCCCCCCCCTTCCTGTCCACAGCCCCCCCACGACAGCTGTGCCAGGGCTGACAGCGAGGGGGGCGGGGGTCGGGGATCCACCTCCCGCGGCCCGTCCCTGAGCTGGGCTCCCGGGGCACTCTGGAAACAGGCTGGTCCCAGGGAACAAGTGTGCAGCTGCTGCGGGAGGGGGCACGGCCACCACACTCGGAACGACACTTGCTCAGGACACAAGACCTGGACAGTTCCCGTCATCACCAGCACAGTGACCAGAACGGCCACTGCGAGCATCGCGTCTTCGCTTTGCCAGCGTCCTCCCCGGGGGGAGGGGGAACTGCAAATGCTACGTCAGTGTGGTTCTTGGACATTGGCCACAAAGAGAACGCCTGTTTTATGTCCTAAAAATAAAAAGCCAGTGTCTGCCAGCACTAGAAAATTGCAAATAAAAAGTTTAATTTCAGAAACTGAGTTCACCATTTATAAATACACTAAAACAGTCAATGCAAATTTAGATTAAGCATAGGTACAGTATTTTAACAAAACAATAACTTTTCTAAAAAGTTGTAGGCAAATGAGTGATTTGTCTCACCCAGAATATTTAATTGGTTTGAAATGAGAAACTTAACCTTAAGATAAAGCAAAAATTCTGAAGACATAATTATTAAAAGAATCTGACAACCAATACTTCATTCTGATGTCCTTGGGATTCTAAAATATCCCAGCGATGGCTGAATCTTCCCTATCATAGGAAAAAAAAAGAAATCTAAACATCTAAGAATATTCTTACAACTGTAATATAACCAGCTTCTTCCCTGTTAATAAGCCATCTCTTCTAAAAAGAATTTTACACATAATTTGATCAGTGCACACATTTTGAAAGATAGCTTCCTCGAGCAGAGACGCTAAATCAGAGGCGTGGGGATGTGAACAGCACACCATCTGCTGTGAACGTGTCATAGTAGCATCGGCTAAACAGTGAGCGTGAATCTACAAATGTGGATCAAATTTCAAAGGTGCTCCTGATAAACAGTTGGGATCTGAGTTAACTGGCCATGTAAAACCTAAATGCAAAAACCTGAAATGGGAAAATTCTTGTTACCAAGTAACCACATAACTGACACTCCATGATGTATTGAAGTTTAGTTTTCAAATGCCACGTCTCTGTTGTAGTAAACAGTTACCTTCCAGAATGTTCTCTGTACTCCTAGACATACTTTAGAGCCTGCAGTTAAAAACTGCTCAGTCAGGATGGCTTGACCTCCACCTCCTATTTACAGCTTTCATTTGACAGCCACAAAAGCTGTTCTGTTGCAATTAAAGCAATGTTTAACTAAAATACAGTACCTGATTTGTGGTTTTTACATAATCGAGTAAAAAGCCTACAGAATAAAAATTATTTACATCTTCTCTGCCATTCTAGTAAAACAAATTACTAAACCCCAACTTTTAAAAAACTTTACAGTTATGAATTAAAACCTAGTCATCGTATTTCATAGCTGACAGTACAGCTATTTCTAGCGGACTTCTTAAAAAACACACCGCGATACCTGGCCTGAAGGAGTGGGAGGAGTAAGGCACCTGCAGACGTGTCGGCGAGAGCTGGAGAGCGGCCCTGAGAGTGCCTGGTCTGACGTCGTCCGTGGCCCCGGGCAGAGTCACAGCCCGGGTACCAACTGCTAATGCCTAAGAAGCAACAGCGCCTCTAGTCTGGGGGCTCCACTGTGAGCTTCAATACTGAAAGTAGATTAAGGGAAGATTCACTTTCAAAAAGATGAGTTTTTCAAAATGTTCCATCATGAGCCTGGACTGGCCAAAGCCACTGTTCTCAGTGGGTGTGTTGAACAGCTTTTCTGAAGGGACAATACTTGGGGGACAGCCCAAAAATCTGACGGCCAAAGCTGACAGCCCCGGCCAGGATGACTTCTTTAGGTTCCAGTAGGCGAGGGGGTCACAGCTGTGTTCAAGCACTTCCTCCTCCAAGTATGCGAGCACCATGTCTTCAGGTAACTTCTCTCTCAGATCTTTCTTCTTCATCCTGGCCATGAGTGACCACAGGTTCTCCTCTCCAGCGGAGTCTTTCGACAGGGAGCCTGTGTCACACCCATTGGAGGCAAGCGTGTCATCTGAGGTAGAATTCAGTATTTCTAGTTCCCTGATTAAATCCTGCTTGTACTGTTCCGCCTCCTCCTCTGTAAACAGGGAGGCTTTGTAACGAGGGTCCAACAGTGTAGCGAAGATGTACCTGGGGTCGTGGAGGGTGGCGGACAGCCGGCTCACCATGGCTTCCTTCAAGGACTTCAGCATGGTGTCGATGCCCATCGTCTCCTCAAAGAGCATCTCGACCTTCCTGTTGAGGATGTGGATCATGGGGATGACCTGGCTGAGGGTCGACACGTGGGCGCTCATCTCCCGACTCGCAGCATCGAAGGGCTTCAGCGCGTGGCACACGGACTGCATGACCTCCCACTGGTCACAGCTGATCAGTTCTCTGAAGTTACACTCGATCGACATCTCGTTAATGGCCCTTTTCTGTTCGATGAGTCGCTCCAGCATGTGAAGTGACGTGTTCCATTTGGACGGGACATCTTGAATAAGGTGGTGCTGGGGCAGCGCGTACTCCCTCTGCAGCTCTGCCAGCTTCTCTCTCGCTCTGGGCGACCGGTGCACCCGCTCGCATATCTTCCGTGCAATGCTGAGCAAGTTCTGTACCATCCTCTGGCTCTTGATGGCCTCGTTCACGATCAGGTTGACCGTGTGGCTGAAGCACTGCACGCTCGTGTGCTCTCCTTCGTTCAGCGTCCGTCCTATGCTCGGATTGTCGGTCACCGTGATGCCGATCTGCAGGCCAATGGAGGTCACCCAGGCCTCCCACCAGCACTCCAGCTGCTTCTGGATGCTGTTGCCGCTGTAGTCACAATCCACCTGTGACACATCTAAAAGTGCTGAGCAATGGTGGTCCTCGCAACGTGGGCGGACCGACGACTCGAAGGAGACCCAGTGGGCCGTGAGGGTCAGGTACTCCCGGGTCTGGTTACTCATCCATATTCCAGAAGTGAAGTGGATCACACCACTCTCAGCTTCCTTAAGATGTGACATAATGATCTGTTTCACATTGTCATACATACCTGGGATGGCCGTCCTGGAGAAGTAAGACGGGGAGGGCAAGGAGTACTGAGGTTTCAAGTATTTGAGCAGCCTGTTAAAGCCAACATTGTCTACAAAGGAGTATGGCTGAAGGTCAAGTGCGATCATTTCAGCTATGAGACTAGTGATTTTTTTGGCAACTGGGTGAGAATCATAAAACTTCTCATTGGTGTCATCGAAGGAGGAAGCTCCGGATGGTTCTGTGCTCAGCGGCACACGCCTGTCCGGAGAGGAGGGCTGCGCTGTCTCCGAGACGTCGGTCTTCAGCACGTTGCCGTGGAAGCGCTGCAGGTGCCTCAGAAGACAGCTGGTGCCCAGGTTCGTGGGCTTCTTCCCTCTGCTGATGGTCCGGCCACAGTGCAAGCACACGACTTTAGTGGAGTCTGCAGAGCAAATAGAAAAATGATTCCACAGCTTTGAGGTCTTTTTGCTATTCACTGGAAACATAACCTGATTATTTTTTGTGACCATTGTCGGCAAGTCAGTTAATTTGGGGGAGGAACTTTCTGCAGAAGCCAAAGTAGCATACGGGGAATTTGCCAGACTTGCACCTAGAAAGCCCTTCGGGTTCCCGACCACTTCAGGATGGCGTCTGTACAGATGCCTCATCAGACAGCTGGTGCCCACGTCACCCTTCTTCCCCCGACTGATGACGCAGCTGCAGTATCGGCACACCGCCTTGAGACTGTCCGTGGGGGCCAGCGAAAAGTGATGCCAAACTTCCGACTTCAGTCTCTTCATGACCTTTTTGTTCTGCTGGAAGACAGCACCAGACTCAAACATTCTAGGCCTCAACCCGTGGGCCGGCTGCTTCTCAGGGGAGGACGCCGAGGCCTCCCCAACATCGTCCGAGGACGACAGCACCGACACAGCTTCCATCAGCGCGTCTCCAGGGTTCAAATGCGACGGCAGGTCTTCGGTCAGCTGGTCAGGGGAGGAAGAAGCGGAAGGGGACTCTTTGACCAGTTTTCCTGGGGATGACGACAAGGAGCTCAGATCCCCCTCCGGAGGCAGCAGGGCGGGCAGGAGGGTGGGAGGGGTGGAGTACAGTGGGGGGATGCCCGTGCCCCCGTTCTCCTGCAGCACGATGGAGCGGTGTGCTCGCCACATGTGCCTGATGAGACAGCTGGTGCCCAGGTCCTTCCCGTTCTTCCCTCTGCTGAACTCGTTCATGCAGTGAATGCAGACGGCCTTGGAGTTGTCCAGGGGCGACAGGTAGAAGTGCTTCCAGACAGCAGACCTTCTTCTGGACCCAGACGTGCTCTTTGGCAGTGGAAGGTTTTTCTCCACTATGTTCTCTGCAGTTTCATCATAATGCAGAGTGGGGAGGTGGGGAGACGACCCCACCAGGGCTTCTTCTCGGCTGTACTTCTCAGAAACAGGAATGTCGGAGGAGATTTCTTCCGAAGAAACTACAGACACAGATTCCTCTGTTATTCGATCAGGGGATGGGATCTTAGGTGCCATTTTCTGGACCAGTTTGATGGGTGAGAGTATGGAGCTGAGGTCTCCTGCGTCTGCAGGCTGTGGCGGGAGCAGGAGGGAAGGGGCAGGGAACGAGGACACGGCAGAGATGCTTCCGTTTTCCTGAATGAGCACGGTGGGGTGTGCGCGCCGCACGTGTCTCATGAGACAGCTTGTACTTAAGTCTTTCTCGTTTTTACCTCTACTAAATTCTTTCATACAGTACATACATATTGCTTTAGTGCTATCCCGAGGGGAGATAAAAAAATGCTTCCAAGCTGGAGATTTCTTCCTGGAGCCTATGTTTCGGCCGGAGAGCAGGCTCTGAGTCACAGCTTCCATGGCTACGTCGTACAGTGTGCTGCTGTACTGGGAGAACAGAGACCCGTAGTCATCCTCGCTCTCGGAGGGCAAGTACTTCCCAGGGGGCTTCCCGTTACGGCTCGTCTCTCTGGCCTCTGCCTGCTCATCGCTGCTGTCTGTCTGCTTCACGTCCTCCTGCTCCCTCTTAAAGTCCACTCTTCCCAAACTGTGAGTAGGCACTGGATCATCGTCGTCTTCTTCTATTTTAAAATTTATTTTATCAGAAACAAAATCACTATCCCCTTTGGGACAAGTTTCCAGGTTATTATCCATGACTGACCATAACTATTCTGGCTGCTTCATCATATTAGTATCTTAGGTTAATAAAAAATTGATCCAAATGCTCATTTGTGCCCCTAAATGTAGATTACTTTTTCATAACAATTCCATCTTTCAGGATGTTTCTATGAATATGGCTGATCATAAATATTACTGAAAAACAGTATGCAACTCAGGTGAGCGTATCATCTTAAGAGCACAGGTCACTGCTTTCCAGGAGTTCTACTGTTAAATACTTCATGGTGTCGACAAAAACATATGCAGCGGACACTTGTTTCTTGTCGTAAAGGCTGCGTGTGTGCCTGCCGTCCTGATAGCGCACACATGGTCCTCTCGCGTTACCTATAAAAGATGAAATCGAATTAACCATGGAGCTAAATCATACATTTTAAATCAACACTGTTATGGATACACTGGACTACTTCTGCACAGAAGAATATCCACAATGGAAAACTGGAATAGAAAAACTTGTCTCCTGACTTTCAACAATCCACTTATACAATAAAAATACCCCAACAGTGTTAAATGGGCAAAAAGTAAAAACATGAATTCAAATGCAAATGGTCTATCAATAAAGGACTGCGGGAACATGAATGAAAACCGACAATGGTATAAAGAGGTCATTTTCCTCTAGAATTTATGCCTTCACCCTTCAAACAGTTTACTGGAGGTACGTGTAGCTGCTACAATCAGCGAAGCTGAATTCCTCAAAACCAACTTACTCCGCCTTGCTGTAAGAACGAACACACAAAACAGGAATTTCTACAACTCCAACTACCCATCAATTCACAGACTAAACTCAATATAAAAAAAGACGATGATGATTCCCTGGACCTAGGAAAGGATAAAAGTCCAGGAGAGTAAAGCACCTCCCAACCCAACCGTTCTGTGCACTGCTTGGAAGGCCCCTCCCTCAGTGACTGTGCAGGGAGCGCCGCGCAGAGACAGACAGGCCCAGGGCCTTGCCTTGCAGCCCACAGGGGAGAAAACAGTTGCCAAGAACTGCGAGACTTTAACTGCAGCAGATGCTAGAAGTGAAGGTGCGTGATGGTATGAAAGCATGAAACAGCGGGACAGGACCTCCAACAGGAACAGTGAAGCGTGGTGAGGTGTGTGGAGTAGGAGTAGAGCAGTTCAATAAAAAAGTACCAGCCAGGTGTGGTGGCTCACACCTGTAATCCCAGTACTTTGGGAGGCCAAGGTGAGAGGATCACTTGAGGCCAGGAGTTCGGGACCAGCCTAAGCAATATAGTGAGACCCCATGTCTACAAAAACAAAGAAGTTAGTCCCAGCTACTCGGGAGGCTGAGGCAGGAGGATCGTTTGAACTGAAGTGAGCTATGATGGTGCCACTGCACTCTAGCCTGGGCGACACAGCGAGACCCTGTCTCTAAAAAAGTAAATAAATAAATACATACATAAAAGTAGTGGCCAGTGTGGCAATATGGCAACAAACACTATAGGAGTATTTCACTATAATGAAACCAGACTCTACAAAACTTGTAACTTATTTTTAACGTGTTACTGGGCATACAAGGAAGTGGGAGAGTCTCCCAGGGACACAGGCAGAGGCAGCAGTGCACACAGAGGCCGTCTGAGGGCAGCACCAGCCAGACCTACGTCAGGCCACTACCGATGCCCACTCCCAAACTGTGCAGGAACCAGAGTCACGGGGTAACCACATAGGTTACTTTCCAAACCCAGGTGACTGAGAGGGAAAGGAAGTGCTATCAATACTATTTTGGGGACAACAGCCTTAAGCCAAACCTGTCTGAGACAAAGCAAGATGTATGGTCACCCGATGAAGTGTTTATGGAATAATAAAAACTGTGAGCTTCCACCAGAAACGAGTGCAGGCTGTTTCTGAAAGAAAGCGTTCCTGGTTTCAAACTCCCGGCCTCAAGTGACCCTCCTGCCTCAATCTCCCAAAATGCTGGGATTACAGGTGAGAACCACTATGCTCAGCTGAAAGAATTCCTAATAGCGAATTCCACAAAGTTCAGCCAGATAAAAACTCAAAATAAAAAATTCGCATAAAAATAAAATATCACTAAATGCACAAGGAAACAAGCCACCATGAGTGAAAGTCAGCAAAAGCAACAAACAGATTTAAAACACCAAGGACTTTACTTACTGGAATTAACACATACAAGATATAAAATAATTATATATCATATATAATTGTATTTCTTAACACATGTATTAAGTTATTAAGTAAGAAATGTCTGATTTCCTCCAGTACTAAGTTTGATAGTTACTCTGACATTTCACTTTGACATGTCTTGTTTTATTTTTATTGTGAAGGTGCATCCTCAGTCTTTCAAAGGCATGTTTTGGCTTATGATTATCTTTCACATTTTTTTAAGAGCAATTTTTGTGAAACTACAGATAAGTCAAAATTTCGTGTTATTTTCGAGTATTAGTTCCATTATGGAACCAATGCAGTACACAAAACTCGAAATATCAACAAAGTGTCTGGGAAGAATGTGGCTAATGAACGCACAGTACATCTATGGTTTGAGAAGTTCTGTTCTGGTGATTTTAATCTTGAAAAGGAGCCATGTGGGTGACCTGAGACCAAGGTGGATAGTTATGAGCTGAAAGCTATCGTGGAAGCGAGTCCATCTCAACCTATGCAAAGAAAATAGCTGGACAACTAAAAATATATAGAAAAAATTAGCCGGGGATGGCGGCACATGCCTGTAGTCCCAGCTACTCGGGAGGTTGAGGCAGGAGGATTGCTTGCGCCCAGGAGTTTGAGGTTGCTGTGAGCTAGGCTGATGCCACGGCACTCACACAAAAACTTATACACTCTAGAGAAATGAAAACCTATGTTCACACAAAAACTTGTACATGAACATTCACAGCAGTATTACATTGACCAAAAAGTGGAAACAAGCCAAATGTCCATCAACTGATAAACAGATTAAAAAATGTAATTTATTCACACAGTGGTGTACCATGCAGGCATAAAAAGGAACAAAGTGCTGATACATCCTACAACATGGATGAACCTTGAAAACATCAAGCTAAGTGGAAGAAGCTTGACCAGATGATCATATATTGTATGACTGAATTTGTATGAAATGTCCAAAATATGCAAAGGCATAGACACAGAAGTGATTCACAGTTGCCCGGAACTTGAACAAGAGGGGCATGAGAGTGATTCCTAATGGATTCAGTTTCTTTTCGAGGTGATTAAAAGTTCTGGAAATATATAGTGATGATGGTTAAAAACTTATGAATATACTTTTTAAAGGTATATTTTATGGTGTGTGAATTATATCTCAATAAAAATAATTTTAAAAAACAAATTATAAATAATTTTGGAATTAAAATCAAAATGAAGGAGACAGTTGATTAAAATCAGTGGGAAAAAATTAATATGCTGGAAGCCAGATCTAAGAAAATTATTGAGAAACCAGTATTGACAAGAAAACATGAAAAATACGAAAGAGAAGAGTCATATAGAAGAAAATACAAAGGTTGGAGACGGGCAGTATGTGAGGAGATTACAATTCTAGAAGTAATGGAAGCATAAAGTACACCAGACAAAATAAACGGACTATTTGAATTCCAATTCAAGCACAGACACATTGTAAAGACACTGCAGAATGCAAAGGGAGGGGGAATGGATAAGTAGATCTTAAAAGTGGGTAGACTTGTCTGGATCTGAATTTTTTAAAAAAGGGTAAAAGCTGGGCTCGGTGGCCATGTGCCTGTAGTCCCAGCTACTTGGGAGGCCAAGGCAGGAGGACTGCTTGAGCCCAGGAGTTCAAGGACAGCCTGGGCAACATAGTGAGACCCCTTTCCCAAATAAATTAAATTAAAAAGTAAAAAATTATGAACAAAATGGGTGGAGAAATGGGCATACTACATGCAGATCTGAATCTATTAAGAAAATATTTGAGGGGTGGCATTATAATTAAGTTATAAGAAACAGTATTCTCTTAATATGATGAATTACACTGTTTTATTTTTGAATGTTAAACAAACTTTGCAGTCTTGGCATTACTCCTATTTGGTCATGGAATATTATACGTTTTTATATATTGCTGGATCTGACTGGGCAAAATTTTAAAAGAATTTTACATTTATTTTTATGATATTAGTCTGTGATTTAAAAATTTTTTTCATTATGAAAAATTCAAGTGTTTACAAAAGAAGAGCAGTAAACTATATCAAATGAACCCTCATGTGCCTAGTACTATGTCTTAACAATTATCAACACACGGACAAGCTTGTGTCATCTGTATCTCATCCCATCCCCCACCCTCAACTGGATTATTTTGAAGCCCTAATAAAATAGTATGTAGTGGCATCTTATTGTGATCTTAATTTGCAACACCCTAAATGACTAATAGTAAACAATTTGTTATGTGTTATTTGCCATTTGTATGTCTTCATTGGTCAAGTGTCTGTCTGTTCAAATATTTTGCCCATGTTTATACTGGCTTATATATTTTCTTATTATTGAATTCTTGAGAGTTCCTTATATATGTGGAAACAAGCCATTTATCAAGTATATGCTTTGCAACTATTTTCTCCTGGGATTGTGGTTTGTCTTCTCATCTTCTTAAGAGTGTATGTTGAAGAGTAAAAGTTTTTAATTGAAGCCCAATTTACTAATTTTTTTTTTAAGAGATAGGGTCTCACTCTGTCGCCCAGACTGGAGTGCAGTGGTGTCATCATAGCTCACTGCAACCTCCAACTCCTGGGCTCAAGCGATCCTCTTGCCTCAGCCTCCCGAGTAGCTGGAACTACAGGAACACGTCACCATGCTTGGCTAATTTTTTAAATTTTCTTTTGTAAATAGAGGGTATGGCTATGTTGCCTGGGGTGGTCTTGAACTCCTGACCTCAAACCAATTTGTTTTTTAACAGTTTGGGCTTTTGGGCTCCTATCTAAGAAATTTTTGCCTAACCCAAGGTTACTTAGATTTTCTCCTGTGTTTTCTTTTAGAAATTGTATAGTGTTGTATTTAGATCTTTGAAGGATTCAAGTTCATTTTTCTGCACATGGATATCTAATTGTTCTAACACCATTTGTTGAAAAGACTATCCTTTCTCCACTAAGTGCCTTTGTACTTTGTTGAGAATTAGTTGCCCATGTATGCGTGGCTCTATTTCTGGATTCTCGGTTTGTTCCACTGATCATGTCCTCTGTGTTTGTATCTACCACATAATCCAGCCATTCCACTCCTAACTATTTAGCCAAGAGAAGTGACAGCCTATAAGTAAATTTCACAGCAGCTTCATATGTGATATCCAAAAGCTGGAAAACAGATTATGATATATCCATACAATGGATTACTACACAGCAATAAAAAAAGAATGAATTACTGATAACACACAATATGGATGAATCTCAAAACAATTACGCAGAGTGGAAGAAGCCAGATCAAAGAGCAGAGCAGTGGCTGCTGGGACAAGGGGCAGGTGAGTGGGACGGAAAGGAGAGACCACAAAGGGCACAATGAAACATTCGGGAGTGGCGGATGTGTTCACACTCTTGATTGTGGTGACGGTTTTACAGATACATAAATACGTCCATATGAAGATGTATATACAAATGTTCATAGCAGCTGTTTGTATATATATATATGATATATATTTATTTATATATCAGATTGTGCATTGTAAATATGTGCAATTTATTGTGTATCAATTATACCCAAATAAAGCTGTTGTCTTAAAAAGGCAGGGATTGTCAGAATAGATAAAAAAAAAAAAGCAAGACTAACTATATGCTGTCTATAAGAAACACACTTTAAACGTAAAGACACAAAGAGGTTAAAAATAGAAGAGTAGAAAAAAAGCATACTCTGCTAATACAAATCCAAAGAAGGCTGGGAGTGGCTACATCAATACCAGGTAAAGATTTAAGAACAACATAGCAGAAACAATAATGAACATGACATGATTATAGTGGGGTCAATTCACCCACAGCACATAATCCCCAAGGTGCATTTATTATTAATAGACCTTCAAAGTATACGCAGCAGAACTGATAGAACAAAAAGGAGACTAGACTAATTCATAATTACAGATGGAGATTTCAACAGGCCAATTGAATAGTAGAAAATCAGTAAAGATTTAAATAACACTTGTTGAGCCTAAGAATACTGAGTTATAGAAATGCCCCCTGTATTTTTGGAGACAAGATTTGATTTCAGAAGTCAAATAAGGCTTTGCCTTAAAGAAAAATATAAGCATGTTAGTTTGCATATCGAAAAGCTGCCTCACCTCAGGAGGGCGTCTCATTGGTCAGTGACAGCTGCATTTCAAAGTGACAGCTGTAAGCTGGGCCCTGTGGTTCTCACCTGTTTTGAAAGACAAGGCAGGTCTCACCTAGGGCCATAGGTTGCCAGAGCTGATCAACAAAGGCCACTGGAGATGAGAGCTGATCAAATAGATATGCTAATGCCCCAGCCGGGCCCAGACGGAACCATGCGGTTACAGTAATTAGCACAAGGCACAGCTCATGCTGACTTCTGAGATCCTCTCTGTCTCCAAGAACACAATCACTGGAGCCAAGATGTCTCTGTTTTTTGCTAAAGTAATAGTCTTATCATAAAACTTACAAGTTTGCCCTAAGAAGATTTTGTAACTCATTGTTCACCTACATAGAGTCAGTTAAAGGATCTGTAGCAGCCTTTTAGAAGACTTTGACCCTAAACCAAACTGCCTGTTATTATGGCAACGGGAGCATGTATCTGCCCTATAAGTACGTATGTAAAAGTTCAGTCTTTGTTACATTCTCCCCGGGAGAGATTGTAATCTTCCGGACACCCTCCTCGTCTGTCTTCATAAACCTTTACTTTATAAACTGTATCTTTGGCTCTGCATATTATTTTTCTATTTCTGTTTCCTACTATTTTTTTTATCCTTTGCGATGACCGCTGCCTGAGAGACCAGACCGGAACACCCTTTGCGGGGAGCGTAGCTAACTCTCTGCATTTCACAACCTATTTTATGTATATTTCAGCATAAAACAAATAAGTAATTATGCCAATGGTATTAAGAATTAGGATTTTCAGGATAAGAAAAAGATGTAAATTTTAAAAATCAAAGAAGTTAACTAAAACTATATAATTTTAAATTTGTACTGATGATATCAGTATGAACTCATGATGTTTTAAAAGTGTATTTCCTAGCTCTGTCCACCAAAAGGGCTACAAGCAACATTCTACAAATGCAACGAAACACCTAATGCCTAGATCTCGGTTTCGAGATGCCTTTCTGCACCAGAAGAAACCAGAGCACTCTGGAGAAACGGCTGACTGCACTTCTCTTCTGGAAAAGAAAGTAAAGTGAGGCTGGGACGCTGGGCAGAAGCCAGGTGCACCAGGAGTGATGCACGGGGTGAAAGGGACACAGCAGCCAGCGTGGAAGGGCTCCAGTCGGTCACATTTGACCATCACAAAACAAGAGCAAAAGGCGCAAACAGAGTATGATACACTGAATAAATAAAAACCCATTAGCCTACCTTGATATTCAAAGAAAGAGGAAAAATAAAAACATCTGCCATGATAGAGTGACTATCACACTGCCTTCCCCTGAAAATTAGTAATAAAAATCAAGCATTTGTCCTTTTTTTTTGAAAGTTAAATTAAATATGTATATTTTTACATTAATTTTTTTTTTCCTTTTTTTAAGAGATCAGGTCTCAGTCTGTTGGCCAGGCTGGAGTGCAGTGGCACGATCATAGCTCAATGCAGCCTCCAACTCCTGGGCTCAAGCGATCCTCCTGCCTCAGCCTCCTAAGAAGCAGCGGGAACTAGAGGCACCACCATGCCAGGCTGTCCTGTCTTTTTAAGAGGTAATGAATGAGGGAAACAGAAAAAGAAAGAAGGAACAACAGCATTAGAAAGTCAACGTGTTGCTGCCTCATAGTTCTGGGAAGTACTAATAACAACACACACCACGTGGAATGCTACAGGAGCAGGGTGTTCACACACCCCCAAGATGTCCCCCACAGATGACCTGCTAACTGTGGGATAGGGGTATGTTTAAAGGGCCAGTGACCAGTCACCCCAGTCCCCGAGGGCCAGGCTGCAAAAACAGCACAACAGAAAACACACTGGATCACCCACATGAACATGCCCAAAACGTACCACCTGGACCCAGTCCAGCCTCTTGCTGCCAGAGGGTCATCTAGGACCATGACGACTGTGATGTGTGGCCCTAGACTAGATTCTGGCTCAGAAAAAACAGCTACTCAAGACATTTTGGGGACAGCTGGGGATCTGACTGTGGACTGGCTCTAGATGACACCAAGGGGTTGTTGTTAACATTTCTTAGATGTCATTGATGATGGATTGTGATTACTGACAAAAATGTCCTTTTCTCTTTTCTCGGGAGAAAAGGACACTTAGAGGTAAAGTGTCCCAATATCTGCAATTTCCTTCAAAAAAGGTCTGGCAAGCACCAGACAGGTGGCAGTCATGGTGGTCCCATCTGGGGGTAGGGCACAGAGGAGTGCCAACCCTCTGTGAGTTAGAAAGTTCATACTATAACCTTTAAAAAACTGAAGCACGTTTGTTTTTAGCTCAGAGCACCGGTGCTCTCAGCGAGCTGTCAAGTCCACCCTGGGAATCAAAGAGCTTAAAGTCAGACTCCCAGCCTGGTTCAAACGGGGAGACGGCAGTTTCCCCCACGGAGGATATAAATTAGGATCTGGTCTACACCTGAGAGTAACTTTAGTAACATATTCTGAGGGTGCAGAGCCAAGCTACACATCCTAGGGGTTGCAACAGCATCAACTGCCTCAAAGCCAGCAATTCCAAGAAGAACCACTGTACCCATACAACGAAAAGCCATCATCCAGGACTGGGCTAAACTGAGACGGGGAACTCAAAGCCAAAAACCTGACAGTTGCAAAGGGTTAAACTTCAGAAACCTAGAACCAGAGCTATTTCCATGAGATGTGGTCAGAAGCCCCGATAAGGCTACCTTGGAAACAAAGCACATTCCAAAGCAAGCAAACAGATCACATTAAGGTCAATTGGTCCCTGTTCTGTCCCTGAAATGTTCTGGGTCACATACCAGGACTGCTTGGGTTGTTCTGATCACTCTTTTTGTGGGTTCCTTGTACTTAACACCAGCACCTTCAACACCTACCCTTTCCTTTGGGGTCCAGGCAGTGCCACTAGTGACAGGCCTGAAATCAAAGCTGTGGCTGAAAGCTGCTGGGAAGAGGCTTTCATTTACAGGATAAGGAACATGGCTTCTGTGATAGTAACCGGAGCTCTCCCCGCACAGCACACAGCTCCAGACCCTGCTTTCTCTGCCGCAGGCAGCTGGAGCAGAGATCCCAAAGTGGGCTTTGGGTGAGAAGCCAGCTCCTCAGGGTTTACATCCGTGGAGGTGATGAGGCAGGAGGATAGAGCCTGGTGGTCCACAGGGCCAAGGGGTCGTGTCTTCCCACCCAGACCAATGACGGGCAGCTGCGGCAACCACACAGAAAGCATCCTGGTGGACCAGCACAGAGGGACCAGCCGCACCCCCAGTCTCAAACCAGTATCAGCTGTTTTTATTCTACACAGCCTTTTCTGGGAAGGATGCAGGCCACAACTGGTGAAAGTCCTTCACCTAGAATGAGAGATCAGAAGCAGAGAATGCACCTTGTCAGGTGCTGGGCCTTGCATTTTTAGTGCACGTCATTTAAGCTATGTCCACCAAATGCCCATAAAAATCCCTGAGGAGCTGGGGAGGAGGCTTTACCAACAAGTGGGCAGCTGTGCAGAGGGAGGATGCGCGGGCCTGGCAAGGCCAGCCTCTGCACCGCGTGGATGCTCCCCCCACGGGGCCTCTGCCCTGCTGCCCCTGGACCAAACATCCCCTCCCTCCGAGGTTTTCCCCAGTACATTTCTCAAACAACTGAGCATCACCTCTGCCCTCATCTGCCAGTTTTCCTTGGAGCACTTATTGGGCCTTTTTCTCTGGTTTACTTCAATCCTTACCGCAACTACTATGTTTTCCAAGGCCAAGGCCTTTTAAGAAAACCATCATAGCCCCAGCAAGCAGAAACGGCAAGAACGCTCCGTGCACAGTTCACCACCTCTATCCCTCCCACTCCCCTGCCTCAGAAGTAAGAAATATTATATTTTATTCCTAGCATTGCCTTCCAGAATTTGAACTACCAAAAGCACACGTCAAATAATTAGCAAAGAAGCAATCTGAGGTATTCCAGAATGAAGAACAAACAAGGCACTGAAAGGTAGGGTGCAGGAGAAGGGTATGGAAGACTGGGATGCAGAAAGCCAGGCCACGGAAGGATGGTGATGAGAGCAAGGTGTGTAACCCAGACACTAAAGCAGAAGGCCAAAACCAGGACGCCAAAGGATGCTGTGGGCTGAAGGCACCCTGACCTATGCAGTGGGATGTAAGCAAGGCTACGGATTCCTACAGCTGCATCCTCAGGTCCATGAGATTTTAAATGACTTGAAAATCAAAAGTAGTGACAGTCACTGACTCTCTGAACTGCTATGTGCAGAAACACACAGAAGGAAACGGAATGTTGGTAAGGAAGAGCTAGCCTGGCCTCTATCCTGGGGCCTGGCCCAAGTTGGGCCCAACAGCTTTACCTGCTCCCACCTTGCAAAACCACCATCACAGCAAAGGAGAAGGGAATCAGACACAAAGTAGAAACCGAAGTAGCTGAAGCCAAGCAAAGAAAAAAAACGCACAAAGTGAAGAGGACAGCCCCCCTCACACTTCCAGAGCTCCACTTCCCAGCGTCCTCACTCCAAATTCTATGCCCACCAGGGATCTGAAATGCACACGTTTTTTTCACTATATAAATATTGCGTATCAGCTCCTTTGCACATACACAGAAGTCAATCAACTCCCCTAATAATTTACTTAAAGCCACTCTCCAAGGTGTTGGGGCATTCTTCACACAGCTTGAGTTACTCACTGTGTGTGGGAGCAGGGGTCGGGGCTGACGTTAAAGAACATAGTTTTCACATCCAAAAACATCAACCACCTTATTCAGGAATTAACCAGAACAAAGGGCAGGAGGACTGTAACCACCTATCAAAAGAACTAACTGTCTTTCAATACAGGAGATTAATGGTGTCCTCTGCCCAAAAGATTGAGCCTTGGAAACTTTTTGAAGATTTACAGAATGTCTCTTAACTTGTGCTAGATCTTTTCCTGAGAAAAAGCAAATTATGATAAGCAGATATAATCTGTTCAAGGATTGCAGAAGTGTGCATCCTTGTATGAACATCCCACTGGAAACCCTCAGACTACGGAGTCAAATTCCTGTAAACTTTGCTCTTGCAAGATAACTTTCTTTAGCAACTGAAATTAATCATAATCGAAACTTGGCTTAATTTCATAGCACTTTTTTAAAAACTACAACTAAATCCTTCCTAGTTTCTTAATCTTATCATCACCACACACAGAGAAAATATCAAAAGTTAGTATTTCTATGTAAAAAGTCACGAGGATGCCCTTGCTTTAGCAGACTGGACTCACTGTAAGATCTAAAGTAGATTTTCTAAAACTATGCACTTAATCCGATCAGAGTTAACTTCAAAACAAATAACTTCCCTTTTTACAAACACCAGGACACCAACAGAAGCTTCTCCTGACGGCCCAGCGTGGCGGGGACTTGTTTCCCGAGGGGCGCAGGAGTGCAGTGAAAACCTTCCAAAACACGGAGCACCCGGAGCGACGGAGGGCAATTCTCGGAGGGAACAGAGGTGGTGTGGGTCGCACGGAAAGGACAAAGGGAGAGACGAAAACGGTGCACGCTCACTCGGGTGTGGAAAAACACCGAGAATTGTGATTTGCAATTAATGTTTCTTCCTTCTTCACGCAATCTGACGGTCTTGCCCAGAAACACGCACGTTCGCCCCAAAGCTCCACGCGCGCACTGCTGAACGCGCCTCCCGGGCGTCGCAGCCCCGGCGCTCGCGGCCGGCCGGTCTCTTCCTGGAAGCGGACCGAGAGTGACAGGGCGTGCGGACCCCGAGGCTCAGCCGGCGCTGACGCGCGGGGGGCGGCCCCGACCCGGCCCGCCCGGAGCCGCCCGGCACGTGGGGCCGCCGCGGGGGCGCCAACTTCGGGTCACTCGGGCGTCCTGTCAGCGCGGCCGCCGCCAGCTGTCAGCGGACCGGCGTCCGCGGGGACCCCGGCCCGGCCCCGGCCCGCGCAGACAATAGCGGCCGGGCCCGGCCCGGCGCGGTCCGCCCGGCGGGACGCGGGACGCAGGGACACGGCGGCGGGGCGCGGCGGCGCCGGCCGCGCACTCACCTCGGCGCCCGGCCCGGGGCGCGCGGCTCCCGCCCGGCTGCGCACGACGGACGGCGCGGGCGGACGCCCATTCATTAGCCGCGGCTTTGTCCGCCCGGCCCCTCCCGGCCCCGCCGCCCGCCGCCCGCGACGCCGCCGGACGCTGCGCCCCTCCCAGGGCCCCGCGCGGCGCGGGGCGGGGCCGGCGCGGGGGCGGGGCCGGCGCGCGCAGGCGCACTCCCCGCGCACGCGCCGCGCCCTAGGCTGGGCGGGCAGCTGGAGAGGCCGGAGTGCCGCGGCGCGCTAAGGGGGCGGGCCGGGAGGGCCGCGCAGGCGCAATCCTCGCGCCGGCCCCCCACCCGTTCCGGTAGGCAAACCACGCAGGCGCAGCGCGCTGGGCTGCTGGCGCGGCGTCTTCCTGTGGCTCCGCCGTCGGCGCGCCTTGCACGGTGGCGGGGACCCCAGCCCGCCCGCCCGCTGCGTGCTGGGCACTGAGCCCTTGAGGCTCAGGCCATCAGGCTTCCTCGTGCGGCTCGGCGTGGAGGGCGGGGACTGGAGCGCGACGCGACCACGAAGCGCTGGGACCGACCACGCGGTGCGGCCTCCGTGCCCGGAGGAAATGAGACGGCTAGTGCGGAGCGTCCCGGCGCAGGTCCCGTGCGGACCGAGACATCCGCCGGCTGCACCGTGCCGACGCCCCCGCGTGTGAGGCTTTGCCACAGCTTCTATGTGCGAAAGTGAGACGAGTACGTTCACTTTGTAAGTCGTGACGTGACGGCGAGGAGGCCGCCCGTCCGCGACTGGCGTGGCTCGGCAACGGGGTCGAGCTAGGTCGAGCCCTCCCCTGCCCGGAGCTCCCCCGGGTCTCCCTGCCCGGCCCCGCTCGTGCTGCACGGCCCTTGGGCCAAGAACAGTGTTCTCACTTTCTAGTGCTTAAGGGGAAGTCGTATTTCAGGACAAAGTATATGCAGTTCAAACGTCAGTGTCCTAAGTGGAGTTTTATTGGTACACGGCCGTGCCGTTCATGGAGCTTACGTCAAAAGCTGTTCTTACCTTCCAGGAGCTGCAGGGGAACCGAGTCCTGACACCCAAAAGGGCTCCCCATTTGGTTCATAGCTGAAGCCGGCGTTCTTAGGGCGGCCGAGCCTGCAGTGTCTGGCGCCTGCCCTCCCCTCATCAGTTCTGCAGCCACCCTGTCCTTCCTGCCCCACCTGAAAGCCATTTCCTCTACCTGGCATGCTCTACCCCTGGTATGTGCCAGTCTCATGCTGTTATTTCTCCAGACCTTTGCTCAAATGTCTCCGTATTGGGGAAGCTGTCCCTGAGCATTCTCCATAAGTAGCATTTCACTTTCCTCATCCCTTCTCTGGTCTCCGTTTCTCTCTGACACACTGTACCCGTATTTGCTTGTGCTTGGCCACTCCCACTAGCGTTGGCTGATGGCTCCAGCCCAGTGCCAAGAAGAGCAAGGCCTCCTGAAGCTTTATGGAATAGGTTAACTGAGCCCCCACAATTGCCTGGCACTGAGATAGGTGAAGAAATAGAAGATTCCTGGAGCAACAGCTCTTCCCAGAGGAACACAGCAGTGAGTGCTACCTGGTGAATGTAGGTTGACAGGTCCCTCCTGTGCCTTCCAAATTGTGCAGGCCAACCAGGTGTGGCCTGCTCTCTGATCCCTCACAGGAAGGATCTTGTTTTGTGTGTAGAGTGGCCATATAACAACGTCCAAATGGGACACTTTGGAGCGTGAAAGGGCATGCTACTAAGCGTGAAGCCAGAACCCTGCATAAACTGGGACTGTCCCAGCAAGCAGGACCGTGGTGACTATCCACTCATTCAACTAACCTTTGAAGAGTACTTTCTAGATGTCCAAGATACTGTGTCTTATTTTTTCTTTTATCTGCACCAAAGTGTGAGGTTCTGGGGCCAGGCAGAAGCTTTATCCAAGTTCCAAGCACAGACTTTGAGCCCCAGGAAGGCAGGGAGGAGCAGCAGCTGCCCAGGGCGGTGCATGTCATGGGTGCTCAGTCAACAATGGGGATGCGCAGTGGCTGGTGCCTGGTGCTCTGTCTGTCCACTGAGGCTGTGGGTGGGCCCTCGTCCTCCCAAGGCAGGTGACCCTCCTGCTTGGAGCACTGTAGCCCGTGGAGGGTTCACCCGATACGGTGTGACCTGGGGTGAGCTTCTCTGCTGTGAATTAGGATTACCAGTCCAGCCGGGGGAATGGTGTCACTTGTAGCAGCTGGGTCCCCTGGCCCTGGTGACCACGGGTCACTGGAAAGGCACAGACCTCGCTGTGCCAGGGTCCTGAGGGCGAGGACTTAAGGGAGGGTGGCCACCACCAGTCCCCTACGGTAGGTGCAGTGGGCGGAGCCCCATGGCGCGTTCTGCAGTCTGGGGCCTGTCGTCCCTGCCTTCCCGTCAGGACAGCGTGAGCTGGGGGGGCAGCGGGTCCGCCGGCGGGGCGGGGACGTGGGGGGGGCGCCGCAGGAGAGGGCTCCGGACCCTCAGCGCCCACTATGCCCTAGTCCCACGATAGGGACCTCGCCACGCCGTCCCCTCATCCCCGTCACCCACGCAGAAGGCAGAAGTGAGGAAAGCACCGCGGTCACAGCCCCACAGGGGCGGAGCCGGTGCGCTCGGGGTCTCGGAAGCCCTTCGCCCCGCCCTTCCTCCCTTCCTTCCGCCCGCCTCGCCCCGGGAGGCCGGCCGCCAGGGGCGGAGGGCGAGGCTTGCGTGGGAGGACCCGGCGCCCGCGCCTCCGGGGAGGCTGGGACTGCGCCTGCGCCCCGCGGACCCTGCGCCCGCGTCGGGCGAGCTTGGGTGGCGGCTCCTCCGTCGGCCCCGGGCGGCGCCCGCCTGTCCGCGGCCCCGGGGCCCTCTGCGTTCGCGTCTCCGTGTGGAGCCTGGGCGCGCGCCCGGGACGGAAGCGGGGCGCTGTGACCCCAAGGCCGACGTGGGGCCGGCCCGCGGGAGCCTGGACGATCCGGGACAGGGTCCCCAAAACAGCGCCCCGTGCTCACGGAAACCCTGCGGAGCCCGCGGCCCTAGGGGGGTGTTGCGCGCTGGCACCGGGGGAACCTGGAGCTCGCCCCACTCAGCATCAGCCCCCGTGGGTCGCCCCCACCCGACATGGCCCCATCGGGTGCCCCCCTCCGGTCTCAGAACCTTTCCGGCCCCCGGGGGTGGAGGGAGCCTGGAGACGGCGCCGACGTCCCGGGGATCCGCGCTGGAAATGGTCTGGTGGAGGCAGGAATCCTCAGGTGCCCCGTGTGGCGCGGACGGTCTCCGAGTGTACCTTTCGCAGCGCTCGGGGCTGGACCGGCTTCCCTCCTTCCCGGGGGCCGAGCTGCGCGGAAGCGCGCTGGAGAGCCTGCTGCGGCCGGCCCTGGACCTCGAGCTGCACCGGTGGACGGGATGGCCATCAGAGCTGGGGAGCACCTTGATGTCACCGTGCCAGCAGCCTGGGGCACTGCGGAAACCGCCACAAACGCGTGCGGGCCGGCGCGGGTAGGCGGTGGTGCGCCTGGCCCCAGGCTGCACCACGTGGCAGGCAGGGGTCCTAGTTTACCACCCACCCCCAGTCCCAAGCAGTGGGATGGTGGTAACGCCACCACCTCTGGGCAAGGGAGGGTGAGGACAGTGGCGGAGGCAGGTCTACAGGGAATGCACTGGCCAGGCCCTGCACACCTCCACACTGCGCTCCTGTCCAGGTAGAGGCCCGGAGGGTGGGACCCGCCAACCGGCCAACTTTCCCAAAGGAAAGGGGTGAGGAGAGAGGCCTCAAGAGAAGGGCTGGGGTGCTCAGCTGGAATCTGGCCAAGGGCTGGGGTGCTCAGCTGGAATCTGGCCCCTTCTCGGGGGTAGAGGATGAACTTGAAAGTGAGTTGGGGAATTCAGGGGGCAGTGAGGGGACCTCCAGGAGGGAGCCCCAGGCCTGGAGTCCAGGGTACTCAGGAGAGCAAAGGGACACCATTTGGTGAGGGATGTCCATGGGGGAAGTTTCAGGTGAGCTCCCCTGCAGGGGGCAATGACGTCAGGGGGCGGGGAGGTTCACAACAGCTGCAAGTGCACGGAGTGGCTGCAGGGGGGGGAGTGCCTGGGGTGCTTGGGAGGGGCGCTCGCCGGTTCAGTGCAGAGGCCCTGCCCTGGGCAAGGCCTGTGCTGGGGCCTTGGCGAGCAGGAGGGAGGGACCAGGTGGTGAGGGAGTGGGGGCGGGGGTGTGGAGATGGTTATGGGTTCTAAGAGGAGGGGGAGGTGGTTGACAGAGTAACCCAGTGGAGAGGGAAACTTGCTGCTGGAGAGAGCTGAGAAAACCCCAGGAGGGTCCTTAGTAAGCGGGAGGGGCTGGGCCGCAGAACCAGGGGAGGGGGCCTCCAGGAGCAGAGGGTTCTGCTGGGCAAACGTGGGCCCACGTGGATTAAGTTGTTGGACACCCAGATGGTGTCCAGAGAGTAGAATTGGTCAATATAGGAAACTGCCCCCCCACTTGATTTCAGAAGCAAAGTGTTCTGTGTGAGATAATAAAGGAAAAACAGTTGTTTGCTTTTAGACAGGATCTGAGGGTGTCCATTTCCTTGTCGAAAACCACTCGCAGAGAAGCACGACTGTTACTGTACCTACACACACCCTTCCGGGTACCTCCTTAGAAAAAATCCCAGTGCAACTTTTGAGCTGAAAATTTTATTGAAATAGTTGTAGGTTTACATGCAGTTCTAAGAACTAATACAGAGAGATCTCGTGTACCGTTTGCTCAGTCTTTCCCAATGGCACCATGTCACAAAACTGTGGTAGGACAGCACAGCCAGGACATTGCTGCTGATACAACCCCCTGGCCTGGTTCCAGTGTCCCCAGTTTCACCTGTCCCCATTTGTGTGTGGACAGTCCATGCTGCACAACCGTATCACCCCGGTGGGTTTGTGTACCCACAGGGCACGAAGAGTCCTGGGACACAGGGTTGCTGGTGCTGTCCTTTTGTAATACCGCCTTCTGTCCCCCACCCTGGCAGTAATCGTTGGCCACTGTTCATCTGTCCTCCTTTTCTCAAACTGTGTCATTGAAAAAGTGTTACATAAACATAGTCACATAGTAAGTAACATTTTGGGATTGGCTATTTTTGCTCAGAGTAATTCCCTAGAGATTTATCCAAGTTGTTGCATAAATCAATAGTTTGTTCCTTTCGTTTGTTTTTTGTTTTAGAGACAGGGTGTTGCTCTGCCACCCTGGCTAGAGTGCAGTGGCATGATCATAGCTCACTGTAACCTTGAATTCCTGGGCTCAAGTGATCCTCATGCCTCAGCCTCTTGAGTAGCTGGGACGACAGGCACGCACCACTACACGCGGCTAATTTTTCTATTTTTTGTAGAGACAGGGTGTCACTATATTGCCCAGGGTGGTCTTGCACTCCTGGCCTCGAGTGGTCCTTCCATCCTAGCTTCCCAAAGTGCTGGGATTAAGGAGTGAGCCTCTGCTCCTGGCCAGTTTGTTCCTTTTTAATTCAATGCTGAGTGGCATTGAATGGAGTGGATGTACCACGGTTTAACAACTCAACGCCTGGGCTGATTCCAGTTTGGGTCTATTACAAATATAGGTGCTATGAACACTCACACACAATTTTTGGTGTGAAAAAAGTTGTCATTTCTCCGGGACGAATGCCCAGGAGCGCAATTTGGAAGAAACTGGCCGGCTGTTTTCCAGAATGGCTGTGCCATTTCACATTCCCACCGGCAACGTAGGGGTGATTGAGTTTCTCCACAGCTTTGCTAGTGTTTGGTGTTGTCACTGCCTTTTACTTTAGTCATTCCAACAAGTGTGACATCTCGCTGTGCTCTCAGTGTGCATGTCCCCAGTGGCTGATGACATGGAGCTGCTTTGCATGTGCTGACTCTGCATAGCCTCTCTGTGGAAACGTCTCTCCATATCTGTTGCTAATTTTTAAATCGGATTGCTTATTTTTTTACTGTTGACTTTGAGAGTTTTTACATATGCTTTACACCAGTTCTTTGTCACACAGGCAGCGTGCAAATATCTTTTCTCAGTTTGTGGCTTGTCTGTTCATCCTCTGAACAGGGTCTTTTGCAGAGCAGGTCTTTAAAGAGGTCCCATTTATCAGTATTTTCTTTTATGGCTCGTGCTTTTAATGTCAAGTCCGAGAACTTTTTGCCTAGCTCTAGATCCCAAATATTTTTCCCTATGGTTTTCCAAAAAGTTTTATAGTTTTGCATTTAAATTCATGATCCATTTTGAGTTAATTTTTGTATAAGATGTGGGACACTTATGTTGAGGTTGTTTTCCATCTCTCTCCCTCTTTTTCTCCTCCTCCTCTTCCTCTTCACCTGTGGATGTCTAATTGCTGTAGCAGTTCGATGAAAAGGCTACCCTCGTCCATAGAAATGCTTCTGCGTGTTTGTAAGAGCTCAGCTGGACATACCTGTGCAGGTCTCTTTCTGGGCATCTCTTCTGTTCCGCTCACCTGCATGCCTGTGCCTCTGCAGGGCCACACAGTCTGGATGGCCAGAGTCCTGATGCATCAGGTAGACTGATTTTTCCTACTTTATTCTCCATTTTCAAAATGCTTTTAGCTATTACAGTTCCTCAAATTCCATATAAATTTTAGAATAATCTTGTCTGTATCTACAAAAATTCTTGCTGGGATTTTGATAGGAATTGGGTTAAACTTGTATAACAATTTGGAGAAAACGGGCATTTTTACTCTTTGAGTCTTCCAATGCACGAAGATGATGTATTTCTCCCTTTATTTGGACCTTTGATTTTTTTCATCAGCATTTTATAGTTTTCAGCATATAAATTCTATACATGTTTCATTAAATTTACTCCTAGTATTTTATTTTGAGCCATTGTAACTTGTGTTGTATTTTCAATTCCATGTCTCTGTGTTCATTGCTGGTAGGTAGGAATACAATTGAGTTTTTAAAATCGTTTATCTTGCTGGGAGTGGTATCTCACCCCTGCAATCCCAGTACTTTGGCTAGAGGCTAGAGGATCACTGTGCCCAAGAGTTTGAGACTGCAGTGAGCTATGATCACATCACTGCACTCCAGCCTGGCTGACACAGTGAGACCCTGTCTCTAAAAAAAAAAAAAAAATTTATCTTGTGTCCTGAGACTGTGTTGAGCTCATTTATTTGTTCTAGGAGTTTTATTGGTAGACTCTGTGGGCTATTCTGTGTACATAATCATGTCATTTACAAATAGAGACAGTTTTATTTCTTCGTTTCAGATAAAAATGCCTTTTTTTCCTTGCCTATTGCATTGGCTACCACTTCTAGAACTTTGGCGAGTGGCAGTGGTGAGGGTGAAATCTTTACCCTACTCCTGATCATAGCGGGGGGGTTCATTCTTTCACCATTTGGTATAACGTTAGCCATGGGCTGTGTGTGGATGCTCTTCATGAGGTTGAGGTAATTCCCTCCATTCCTATTTTCCTGAGAGTTTTTTTTTTTTATCGTGAATGTGTGTTGAATTTTGTCAGATGTCTTTTCCGCATCAATTGATATGATCATGAGATTTTTCTACTTTAGACTGTTAATATGGTGAATTATATTAATTTATTTTTGAATATTGAACCAGCCTTGCAGCCTTGGAATAAATCTCTCTTACTTACAGTGAATAATTCTTTTTATGTATTGCTGAATTCTATTTACCGATAATTTTGTTAAGGATTTTTGTGTCTATATTCATGAGTGATGTTGGCTTGTAGTTTTCTTTTTTGGTACTGTCTTTGGTTTTGGTATCAGGATACTACTCGCTTCATAAAGTGAGTTAGAAAGTGTTCCCTTCTTTCTATTTTCTGGAAGGATTTTGTAGAATTGGTGTTAATTCTTATTTAAACATTTGGAAAAAGTCTCCAAGGAAACCATCTGGGCCTGAACTTATCTTCCTTTTTTTTTCTTTTCTTTTCTTCTTTTCCTTCTTTCTGAGTTTCAAAATTATTAGTTCCGTTTCCTTAATAATTATATGGCTCTCTAAATTATCTATTTTGTTTTGAATGAGTTGTGGTAGTTTATGGGTTTTGAAGGATTGGTTCATTTCATCTAAGTTGTCAAATTTACGTGTAGAGTTTTTCGTAGAATTCCTCTATTGCCCTTTTGCTGTCTGTGAGGTCTGTAGTCGTGTCCCGTTTCATGCCCACATTAGTAATTTGTCTTCTCTTTTTCCTTTTTATTATTCAAGGTTCTTCAGAGAAACAGAACCAATATATGTTGTGTGTATATGCATATATGTACACACACACTCACACACGTGTATGTATCACATCCCGTTGGTTCTCATTATATGTATATGCGTGTGTATAGGTTTATATCTCTATCTGCAGAGAGACAGAGACAGAGCGAGGAAGAGAGACTTATTTTAAGGAATTGGCCTAAGCCATTGTGGAGTCTTGATGAGTCCAAAATCTCCTAGGGCAGCTGGGAGGCTGGAGACTCGGGAAGGAGTTGAAGGTGCCATCCAAAGGCTGCCATCCATCCGTCCTTCCGCTACGGAGCCAGGAAGGGCAGATCCTGCAGAGGGAGTCTGAAGAAGGTCTGCAGAATTCCTTCCTGCCCTCAGGTCAGCCTTAGGCCTTTAGCTGATTGGTAGAGGCCCACACACATAGTGGAGGCCCATACACATAGTGGAGGCCCACACACATAGTGGAGGGCATTGGGCTTTACCAGAAGTGCACCAATTTAAACGTAAATCTCATCCAAAAACACCCTCACAGAAACATCCAGAATGATATGACTGTGACCCAGCCAAGTTGACAGATTTCCTTGTTATCCTTTTGCTGTCTGTAGAGTCTGTAGTGATGTCTCCTGTTTCATTCCCAATATTGGTAATTTTGTCTTCTCTTTTCTTTGTTATTCTGGCCTGGGGTGTGTCCATTTTACTGATCTATTAGAAGAACCAGCTCTTTGTTTCATTGATTTGTCTCTATTGTTGTTGTTTTCAATTCTATTGATTTCTGCTTTTATCTATAATTTTCCTTCCTTCTGCTTGCTTTGGGTTCATTTTGCTATTCTTTTTCTGGGTTCTTAAGGTGGGAGCTTAGATTATTGATTTGAGACATTTCCTTTTTATAAGATATGCATTTATATAGCTTTCCCTCTTGGCACTGCTTTAGCTGTGTTCCAGAATTTTTGATACATTGTATTTTAATTTTCATTTGGTTCAATATTTTTAAATTTTCCCACACCTTCCTCTTAGATCCGTGGTATCTTAGTCCGTTTTCTGTTGCTTGTAACAGAATACTGGAGACGGGGCAATTTATAGATAGAAAGAATTTATTTCTTAAAGTATGGAGGCTGAGAAGTCCAAGGTCGAGGGGCTGCATCTGGTGAGGACTGTCTTGCTAGTGGAGACTCTCTGCAGTCCTGAGGCGGCCCTGGCATCACATGACAAGGGGATGACCGTGCCCCTCGAGCCTCTCTCTTTTCATAAAGTCACCAGTCCCACTCCTGTGATCACCTATTAATCCGTTCATGAGGGCTGACCCAATCACCTCTTAAGGACTCCACCTCTCAATACTGCCACATTGGGGATCAAATTTCAACATGTGTATTGGAGGAGACAAATATTCAAAGCATAGCACATGAATTATTTAGAAGTTCGTTGTTTAGTTTCCAAGTTTTTGGAGACTTTCTTCTGGTCTTTCTATTAATGGTTTCTACTTTGATTCTATTTTGATCAGATAACATATTCTGTGTGATTTCAATTCTTTTAAATTTGTTGAGGTTTGTTTGGTTAATCTTTTGTGGGTTGGTTCTTGAAAAGAATGTGTATTCTGCTATTTTTTGGTGGAGTGTTCTATAAATGTTGTTCAGATCCTGCAGTTGATGGTGGTGGTAAGTTCTTCTATATCTTTGTTGACTTTCTGTCCATGCTGAGAGTGGGGCATAGAAGTCCCCAACTATAATTCTGGATTTCTCTATTTCTCCTTTCAGCACTATGAGTTTTTTGCTTCAGGTATTTTTAAGGTCTGCTGTTTGGCGTAGACACACTTTGGATCATATGTCTTCCAGGTGCGTTGCTCCTTTTATCCTTATGTGATGTTCTCCTTTGTCCCTAGTGATTTTCTTTTCTTTTCTTTTTTTTTTTTTTTGAGACAGAGTCTCGCTGTGTTGTCCGGGCTAGAGTGAGTGCCGTGGCATCAGCCTAGCTCACAGCAACCTCAAACTCCTGGGCTTAAGCGATCCTACTGCCTCAGCCTCCCGAGTAGCTGGGACTACAGGCATGCGCCACCATGCCTGGCTAATTTTTTCTATATATATATTTTAGTTGGCCAGATAATTTCTTTGTATTTTTAGTAGAGACGGGGTCTCGTTCTTGCTGAGGCTGGTCTTGAACTCCTGACCTCAAGCGATCCACCCGCCTCGGCCTCCCAGAGTGCCAGGATTACAGGCGTGAGCCACCGCGCCCGGCCTGTCCCTGGTGATTTTCTTTGCTCTGAAGTCTACTTTATGTGATTATATATATAATAAACAATATGTGTATTATATATCATAATATGTAATAACTAATTTTATAACATAGTCATCCCTACTTTTTGGAGTAATGTTTGCATTATGTTTAACTCACCTGTGTCATTATGTGTGAAGTAAGTTTCCTGTGGATAGCATATAGTTGTGTTGTGGTTTTCTTAATCCGCTCTGACAATCTGCATGTTTTTTTTTTTTTGGAGACAGTCTTGCTCTGTTGCCAGGGCTAGAGTGCCATGGTGTCACTTTAGCTCACAGCAACCTCAAACTCCTGGGCTTAAGCGATCCTTCTGTCTCAGCCTGCAAATAGCTGGGACTACAGGCATGCGCCACCATGCCTGGCTAATTTTTTCTATATAGTTTTAGTTGTCCAGATAATTTCTATTTTTAATAGAGTCGGTATCTCGCTCTTGTTCAGGCTGGTCTTGAACTCCTGACCTTGAGTGATCCTCCCGCCTTGGCCTCCCAGAGTGCTAGGATTACAGGCATGAGCCACTGCGCCTGGCCTAATCTGTGAGTTTTAATCAGTGTATTTAGGTCATGTACATTTGACATAATTATTGGTATGTTAAGGCTTAAGTCTGCCATTTGTTGCTTGTTTTGTGTGTCCCTCCCTTTCCCATTCCTCCCTTCTCTTCTCTTGCCTTCCTGTGGGCTGCTTGACATTCCTTAGAATTCCATTTTGATTTTTTATAGTGTTTTTGAGTATAAAACTTTGTATACTTTTCCCGGTGGTTCTCTGGATGTTAAAACATATGTACCGAGGTTATCACAGTCTACTTATGCTGACATTTTAGCACGTTGAGTGACGTGTAGAAACCTCATTTCCATTAGCTCCCTTTTCCCTTCCCATTAAAAATGATCATCTAAGTATTTCCTGTGTACACATTTGGTACGACGTCGGGGTTATAATTTTTGCTTCAACCACCCATATTGATTTAAGAAACTCATGATGAGGACAACCTATTATATTTACCTACATTTTTCCCAGTCCATGTTTTCTTTCCTTTCTAAAGTTTCAAGCCATCTGTTACCGTTTCTTTTCTGTTTGAAGAGCTTCCTTTAGCTGTTCTTTAAGGGTAGTTCTGCTAGTGACAAAGTCTTGTACTTTTCCTTGGCCTGAGAATGTCTTTATTTCTCCTTCATTCCTGAAGAACATTCTCACTCGGTGTAGAATGTGTGGTGGGCAGCTCCTTCACTACCCGGGAGATGCTGTGCCACTTCTTTCTGGCCTCCGTGGTTTCTGATAAGAAATCCGAGGTTCTTCGCCATAGGCAGTGTGTCATTTCTCTACGTCTGCTTTCAAGATTTTTTCTTTGTCATTAGTTTCCAGAAGTTTAGTTGTGATGTGTGTGGCATAGATTTGTTTGGGTTTATCTTATTTGGGGTTCTCTGAGCTTCTTGAATGCATAGGTATATGTCTTTTGCCAAATTTGGGAAGGTTCTGCAGTTTATCCTTCAGATGTTTTCTCAGCCCCATACTCTTTCTCCTCTCCTTCTTGGACACCACAAAAATAGAAAAAGTAGCCAGGCATGGTGATGGCACCTGCAGTCCCAGCTACTCAGGAGGCTGAGGCAGGAGGATCACTTGAGCCCAGGAGTTCAAAGCCACCGTGGGCAACACAGCATAGATCTAAATGCAAAACATTGGAAAGAGGGAAGTATAGTATTTGCAGTCACTGAAAAAAAGCTTGCTTGAGTAAGCTTTTTGTATTTAAAAAAATTGGCTAATGTCCTATAGGGCCATAAAACTGCAAGCTTTTCTATCTGTAATCTTTTCTACCAGAGAGAAATAATTTCTATCACTTGCTACTGGGCAAAATTCGCTGGCATGGGTGTCAGCAAGAATCATTTTACTTTGCCATCTGCTTTCGGTCAGTTAAAACCTACCCTTGCTGAGTTGTAAAATATCACAGTCAACAGTAAATGGCAAGTTCAACAGGTGCACGCCCCCGGGGAATCAGTCCCCTGGGCAGGCTGCCAGAGGACACTCGGCCTGACGTGGAAAGGACGCCCCACCCCACCGTCCTTCTGTCCATTCCTAAATTTTGGGAAACTTTTCTTACTTGTCCCCTCTGTGATGAAGAGTAATCCCCGCAGGGATTCTGGACCACAGAAAGCCAGTCTTGTGCTCTGACGACTCACAGACATGGGCCCCGTGAGAAGTGGTGATTAACACACACGGCCTCCTTATTTGCATGACGCAACGAGCAAGGCCGGAAAATCCACTTCTGTCTGGAGATGTCATCGTAAGGAATGTAGGGTTGAGCCTACCTTACACCTGAGGGTTCTTTTATTTTTCTTATTTGCTCTTTCACTCCTAGGCCAAGACGGTGAACCCAGCCTGCCTTCCCCAGGCTTGCGCACACGCAGCAAGGACTTGTGCACGTGCGAATCTCCAACTTCTAGGGGCCCCCGGTGTCTGCCACGGCCCGTGGCTTGTCGGGAAGCGTCTTCCCACCACCTGTGAGGCTGAGACCTTGTGTTCCAGGGTGCAGGGGCCACCCGGTGCAGGTCTGAGGGCTGTGTGGACGTCGGCTCAACACACGTTCTACAACCTTGGGTGTGTCACGCCAAATCACATGAAATTTATCCTCAGCTATGACACCCAAATAAGGCCTTGGTTACACAATCAATTTGGGTAATTACATCCTGGGGAAAAAGAGGACTGATTTCTATTAAAACTATGCAAATTATTAGATTTCCATTAAAACTAAAGTTCAGTAAAAACTATTTTTCCTGAATACTGAAGTGAGAAAAATACCATTTAAAGAATGTTTTGTCTGTGAAAGGATAGTCTACTAAATTAAAGGTGAGAGACGGATTAAGAAGAAAAAGGGCTTTATTTTATTCCTGTCAGAAAAAAGAACATTAAAAAACCACTGACACCCTCCCCGTTGCCCTTTGTTGGGCTGTGCTTTCAGCCGGTAGATACAAGAGTTCTGGGGGCAGCACTGTCACCAGAGCTGAGCTCTTGACTGGTGCATAAATGGGGGACAGTGGTTGTGTCTGGGGCCAGGTTTCTGTCTGGTGTGGCCCAGAGATGGTTACATACCAGGGGACTGAGTTACCATGCGGATGCACAGAAGTTTCTCACTATTGAAAGAGAGTTAGTTATAAAGAGCGGAGGATAGAACAAACTCCATGTCAGGTTGGCATTGGGGGTTACAGATACCAGTAAGAACTCAAGGTTTGTTAAAAGATAATCAAAAAAGATATCAAGGCTGGGTGCTGTGTCTCACACACACCTGTAATCTCAGCACTCTGGGAGGTCGAGGCAGGAAGATGGCTTGAAACCAGGAGTTTGAGACCAGCCTGGGCAATAGGGAGACCCTGTGTCTACCAAAGATCAAAACAAAACAAAACAAAACAACTGGGCATTCTGTTAAGCCTGCTGTTTGGGAGGCTGAGGCAGGAGGATTGTTTGAGCCCAGGAGTTTGAGGTTGCAGGGAGGTACGATGATGTCACTGCACACTAGCCCGGGCGACAGAGCGAGACACTGTCTCAAAAAAAAGGGGACTGTTTGTGATTTATTCATTTTCGTGCTGTGTGCTATTCCATTGTATGGAGATACCTCATTTTATTTATCCATTTTACTTGGACATTTGAGGTTTTTCCCCAGTATTATTGCTTTGAACATCCATGCATATGTCTCCTGAGGAACAAGCACAAGTTTCTCAGGAACACATCTAGGCCTGAAATGTGTCTAGGAATGTATGTTGACAACCCTGAGGCTGGGAATGGGTATGGCAGCTTGCATTTTTCTAAAGTGGCCACAGCAAATTCTCTCATACACATGCTCCTCTTAAGAAGTGATTCTGACACTTTTCCCGACAAGAGGTGGAGTTTGTGTTTCCCCATCCCTAGAATCTGGAGAGGCTGTCACTATGGCAGAAGTGGTGCTATATGACTTCTGAGGCCAGGACATGAAAAGTGATACAGGTCCCATCTGGTTCTCTTGGGACTCTTGCTCTTGGAACATGGCCACCATCCCTCAAGGAAGCCCCCAAGCCCCTCAGCCCACAGCCTGAGCCGAGCTACCAGCCATGTGAGTGCATCGTCTTGAAAGCGGATCTTCCAGCCCCCATGGAGGTGCTCCAGCTGCTGCTCCATGGAGCCATCCAGCTGTGTGTGCTGGGTCCTGCCCCGATAGCAGATCCATGAGCAAAAGGAATGACGATGGTTGTTTTGAGCTACAGAGTTTTGGGAGAGGCTTGTTATGCGTATACTCAACTTCACTGGGTGGTGCCATAGCGCCATATTATTTTCCAGGATGATTGTACCACTTGACACTCTGGCCAGCAGGGAATGCGTATTCCAGTTGCTCTGTCATCTTGCCATCACTGAGTGTTGTCACACTTTAACATTTGTGCCGATCCGGTATGGCTTTAGTTTGCATTTCCAAAATTACCGGTAAGGTTATTGGTCCCTTCCACGTTCTTCTTGCAAGGAGCGTGTAACAAAACTGGCTTCTTTGCTGAACGTGGGTTTTGCCCATATTTCTATCGGTGTGTTTGCCTCTTTCTAATGCGTCGAAAGGGTTTTTTGTAAATTCTGAATATTAATAATTTGCAAGGTATATACATTGCAAATATTTTCTGGTTTTCATCCTTTATTCTCTTTATGGTGTCTTGTGAGGAACAAAAATATGATGCGCAGTTTCCATCCATTTATTTTTAATCTCTGTGTTATTTTTCAGGTGTATTTCTTTTAACAGTATTTAACATTTATATTACAATCAGAGAGGCTCTTTTAATAGATGAACTTAATTCAGTTACATTTCTCTGATTACTCGAATGTTTGAACTTAGTCCTGCCAACTCATCGTATATTCCTTATTTATCACGCTTCTATCTTCTCCTCATTCCTGTTTTTAGTTGGTGCTGTCAATTTTTTCTTCATTTCACCTTTTCCTCAGCTGTTTTGAAGGTTGTCAATCCTACTTCCATCTTTCTAGTGGAAACTTTCTGATATTTTAACACTTTAAACCTTTTTTTCTATTGGTTCTAAAATCCTCTCACCAAACAATACAAGAACTTCAGCGCACTTTGCCTTCCTGCCGCCCCTCGCCTGGCCACAGGTCGTGCTGTTCGCCTGGAATTTCTCTCCGGTTGTCGTCTGATTGCCTTTTAACAGTCCAAACTGGGTTCTTTGCTGTAACCCGCGTCTTACTCTTCGATTCATTTTGTTAAAGTATCTTTTAATAATTTTTTAGAGACTTTGTGTGTGGTAAACTTGGACGTTTATAGGCCATAAAAACACCTTTATTTTGCCGTCTCACTTGAATGCTAGTTTCACTGTGTGTGAATTCTGGGTCAATTGTCTCGGAATTTTGACAATCTCGCCCTTGCACGTGCAGTCTGATAACTCTAATGAAGACCCTTCCTCTCTGAAGGCTTTTAAACTAGTCCCTTCACCCCTGGAATTCCAGATGTCACTCTGACATGCCTGTATGTGGACTTTCTTCTTCATTCCTGAGTGTCACTTCCACCATTTGAGAGGGCATCGTCCCGTCTTCCTCCTGCTCTGTGGAGAAGAGTTTCGAGTCTTTCCGTCGTCTCTTTCGTGAGACCGTCTGACTTCTGCCGTGCTGTGGGAGAGCCTCGAGCTTGTCTGGTTTCCCCACGGTGGAGGAGAGAAGGGTGCGGTTCAGCTTGCTTGCCTTCCACTGCCGGCTGCCCTGGCACACTTGGACTTGGAGAAACAATCTGTAGAGTGGAGGTGACATTTGCACCTCTGGGGCCTGGTGCAGGTGTGGTCAGGGCTCCAGTGCTGGGGCTGGGCCTGTCCCACCATGGCTGAAGGGTACGTCTGGAGGGAGAACCAGCTTCAAGGTGAGACCTTGGTTGTGGTCCTAACCCACCCTCCATCCAAGTCTTCACTTCCCAACACATATGCGGGGTGCAGCGGGGCACGAGCACTGGCCAGGATAAAGGCCTGTGGGGCTCTGGCCCCATCTGGGACTCGCCTGAGCAAGGCTGCCCCACTCCCAGTAAGGCGTTTGCAGGAGCATCTCGAGCAGTGGGCCTGCCCTGCCTGCCCACGTGGAGGAAGGTCCCCCCGCTCAGAAGGACCTGACTCTGTCCTGGGGTGGACAGCGTCTCATTCTGAGGGGCCTGCCCACACTGCTAGGGGCTCCTTCATCGCCACTGTGCTAATCACAAGTCCTTGAAGGAAACCAAGGAAATATCTAGGCTTGTCCTCATCTTAAAACATGTTGGGACTTGGAGTGAAAATTGTCATGACACTTCTGGATTCTTGAGTTTAAACAAAAGGCCAAAGTGGAAGCAGTCCCCTGAGAGTGAGACTCAGGTCTCTGAACTCCTGCCCACAGGGGCCTTTTCTAGAACCTTAAGTGGTATCTGTTTTACCGTGAGCACAGGTAGGGTGCTCAGGACCTAACTACCCCTGTCCTAGGTGTGTAACACTTAAAAGAGGAGGTTCTCAGCTGGGGGTACACCCTTGGACTGGGCCGCCCCCCGCGCCTCCGCAGGGCCCCCACACTGGTCAGGTGCCCCCTTTCCTCCTGTCCCCATCCAGTGCACCCTCCACTCCTGCCCTGTACCCCCGGCCCTTCCAGTGTCCCCCCAGGGACCCCTACTCCAGGTCTCTCTGCCCTCTTAGGTCTCCCACTCTCAGTCCTGTCACCCTCTCTCATGGTCCCCCACTCCCACACTCCCACCCCTGCCCCTCAGGCGCCCGGCCCCCCTCAGGGTGCCCATGCTGGCCACTCAGGGCCCCCCACTTCTGCCCAGTCCTTCCTTCCTCAGGGTCCCCACTCTGGTCCCCCCTCATCCCATAGGACCTCCCATGTCCAGCCCCCGTCCCCCTTCCTCAGGGACCCCACTCTGGTCCTCCAGACCCCTCATGACCCCTATTCCAGTCCCCCTGGACCCCTGGGGGCCCACACTCTGGTTCCATCAGCTCCCTAAGGGGCCTCCATTCCTGGCCGGGTCTCCCCTTTCTCTTCAGGCCCTGAACTCAGGTCCCTTCCGCCCTCGGGCCCCCCACTCCCATCCCCCTCCCTCAGGCCCGTCTCCCCTCTCAGGCCCCCACTCCGGTCCCCCCTCTCTACCCCCTCAGGCCCCCACTCCCATCCCCCCTCTCCCCTCTCAGGCCCCCACTCTGGTCCCCACTCTCTACCCCCCCTCAGGCCCCCACTCCCATCCCCCCTCTCCCCCCTCAGGCCCCCACTCCCATCCCCCCTCTCCCCTCTCAGGCCCCCACTCTGGTCCCCACTCTCTACCCCCCTCAGGCCCCCACTCCCATCCCCCCTCAGGCCCCCACTCCCATCCCCCCTCTCCCCCCTCAGGCCCCCACTCCCATCCCCCCTCTCTCCCTCGGGCCCCCCCACTCCGGTCCCCCCTCTCTCCCTCGGGCCCCCACTCCCATCCCCCCCCTCTCCCTCGGGCCCCCACTCCCGTCCCCCTCCCTCAGGCCCCCCAACTCCAGTCGCCGCTCGCCCCCTCGGCCCCCCCACTGCCGTCCCCCTCCCTCAGGCCCCCGCAGGGTCCCCTCCCCCGCGCGCGGCCGAGGCGCCGGAGCCCGCGCGTCATGGCGGCGGCGGGCGGGGCGCGTCTCGCACGCAGCGCGCCGGGCGGAGCGCTCGCCGCATTGTTTGCTTCGCTGGGGAGCGAGCGAGCGACCCGGCCCGGGCGTCCGAGCCAGACCCGCGCTCCGCGCCCGCCGCCCGCCGCCCTCCGCCCGCGCCCGCGCCCGCGCCCGCCTTCGCCGGCCGGGCCCCCGGAGCCGGGCCTCCAGCCGGGCCCTGAGCCCGCGCCGCGCGAGCCGCCGCCAGAGAGCCCGCGGCCGCCGCTGCTGGGCCGGGAGCCGCCGCGGCCGACAGGAGCCCGCGCCCAGGAGCGGCGGCGGGGCCCGGCCTGCGCGGCCGTTGGCGGAGGAGCCGCGGGCGCCATTAGCGCCGCCTCGGCCGCGCCGGCCCCCGCGCCCGCCCGCCCGCCCGCCGGGCTCCCGCGGCCGCGGCGCCCCGAAGGTGAGTGGGCGGGGGCCGGCCGGGCGGGCAGCGTCCCCGCCGCCTCGTGGGCCACCCGGCGCCGCCGCCTCGGCCCGGCCTCTCGGGGTTGTGGTGCCGACGCCATGTTTGGCAGCGGCGGCGGCGGCGGCTCCGCATTGTCCGCGGGCCGGGCGGGGAGGCCGGGAAACCGGCGAGACCGGGGAGACGGGAAGGCCGGGCGGGAGCCGGGCGGGGAGGCCGGGGAGGCGGCTGGGCCGGGAGAGCAGGAAGACCGGAGGCCGGGCGGGCCCCGGGCCTGGAGCCGCCCGCCTGGGCCGCAGCGGAGCCGGGCCGCGGCCGCAGGTCTCGGGCGGCGCCTGGGCCGGGGTCCCGCCCGGAGCCCGCGCTCGGGGCCGGGGGAGCCTGTGCCGAGCTTGAGGCGTCGCCTTATGTAACTGGCGCGACTTGTTTTGAGACGAGAAACTCCCCGTGAGCGGGGACGTGCTCGGGAGGGTTGCCGGCAGCGCGGCCGGGCCCCGGAGGGCGTGGGTCTGGCTTTCCCGGGCCCTTTCATAAGAAGTAACTTCACCGAGGTGTGATTTACAGAAAGTACAACTCCTGTTGGCGTACGTTGAGTTTGGGCAAATTTGTATACACCCAGAAACAACCCTCCCTCTATTCGAAAACGTTCCCATCACCCCAGGAAGCTCACTCCTGCCTGTGGTCAGGTATCATATAGGTATGGGATTAGGGCAGTAGTTACCTGGCTGGCACCTGCCCTGTCTAGCACTGTCCTGGCTGCCTACGGGAGAGGTGTGTCATTTTCCCATGCACTTAACAGTGGCGAGAGTTTCATTGGCTGGTCCAAAGCCAGGCAGGAAATGAACTGATTTGAAAACGTAGCTGGTCATTAGTGTGGCCCACAAAGCTTTTTAGGATGTATTTAACAACATTATTTGCGTGCGTGTTGCCCTTGCTGCTCCCTCCCCGTGGAGATGCTTGTCCCTGTACAGAGGGCCGAGCACAGAGCTGGTTGGTGTAGGGAAATGATGCGGCAGAAGAGGTTGTTGGTCACTGTGCAGGACAGTGCTGCTAAATGGCCTCTTTCCCCATCACAATTACATTTTCAAATTACAGAGCTGCTGTGACCATTAAGTATCAGGTTAGATTCTTCCCCTTGTAGAAAATGGTTAGATAGCTTCAGTGCTCCCTGGGAGAGTGGGTTTTGAAGGGCTGGTTATAGTTAGAGCTCTTGGTACTTTGCTGTAGAGGGGAAAATTACATGTTTGTCTTTAGTCTGGTGAGTAACCAGCTGTTGCTTCTGCCCCACCTCAGTACTAACATGCGAAACTGTCCCCGGGTGCCTTAGGGTCACCTCCGTGCAGACTGCAGTGCTGACACCCTGGGGGCTGCACCCCCCTCACCTCAGGAGGGATTGCAGGGCTGCTGCTAGCCCAAGGCCAGCTGGGTGGTGGCTTTGCGGATGGCTCCCTGGAATCTAGGGTTCAGGGGGCTCCTGGAGACCCCTGAGATGCAGGTGAGTTGGGGTTTGGTTGACCACATTTTCTCCCACGTTCCTCTTTATAGGGAATTGCTTAATTTCAGCATAAACTATGAATTTGTATTTGACTCTGGAAGAGAAAAAACACAGTCTGTCTTAAAAAGTGCACTTGGGATCCGCTGGGATTTCCTTCTGGAACTTTCCGAGTGAAGCCTGCTCTTGGAGGGCTTCCTGAAGACCAGTGGGTCATTGTGTGGCTGTGAATCCAGGCTCCTGTGGGTGTCCCACTCACCCCAGGGCTGAGGCCAGGGTTCCCTGACATGGCAGGGCCACATGTCACAGTGGGCCTTGGGCTTCAGCTTGGAATATTTGCTTGTGAGTCACTCTTAAAAAATCATTTTGCTTCTTGTCAGTAAAACGTGGTTGTTTGGAGGGAGGAGCTGAGGTGTCCTCACTGTTGCTGCCTAAGGTGCTGCCCTGGTGGGTGGTGGGTGGTGGTCCAGAGTTGGCAGGTCTTCACGTGAGGCTCCGAGACACCAAGCCACCCCAGGGAAAACTGAAGATAGACGTAGTCAGTGATGTTCAGACAGTGGAGGTCTCCATCACAGGGAGGTGGCGGTATGGACTGTTAGCTCACTGGTTTTGCCCAATTCCAAAAAGAGTACATTCTCATAGATCTCTGTGGCTAGGTTTTCGGGCGTCTGAGCCAGTGCTGGCCACCTTTGCAGCCAGGAGCTCTGCAAACAGCGTGGGGCTCCTAGGGGCTCGGCCCTAACTGTGGAGCAAGAAAGGAGCATCTTACCTCCAAGTGTGCCAGGGAGAGAGCAGAGGTGCCCTTTGGTGTGTTGCACGTCTCTGGGTTTGTTTTGAGGAGGCCATGGCCAGCACAGTGGTCCAGCCAGGGCTGAGGGATGCCCTTGAGGGGAAGAGGCAAGCAGGCTTGGCCTGTGAGGTTTTCATGGTGGTCACTGCTAAGGCTCTGCAGAAGCTGGGTTGGGTCCTGTTGGGGTGGAGGCGTCGCTTGAGACCAGTCCAGGGCTTGGTCCTGGTGTGGCTGGTGACCCTGTGCCTTGGTGTGCATGTGGAGGATGTGTTCACAGAGAAGATGCACAGGCTGTGGTCTGTTTCTCCCTCCTTGCTTGTTGGCCCGACAGCAATGCAGCAGGGACTGTGCTGGGGCTCATGGGGCACTCCCCTGGGTCGCAGTAGGGAAGAGAAAGAGTGGGTTTGGGGGGAGTGTTTGATAGAACCAAGTGGCCACTGAGTGTGCCTGCCTCACGGGCACAGCCCTGTGTATGGGCTTCCCGGAGGACCTTCAGCATGCCAGGAAAGCAGCCCTGCGATGGTGGGTTCAGGCTGGGACCCCTACTCTGGAGAGGTGTTGCTGTTGGCTCCGTAGCCTGTTCGGGTGATCTGAAAGGTGACTTGTTAGTGGTGGGGTCCTGGTGCCCTGCAGGGACTTGGGTCAGCAGAGGCCCGGATGGCTGCTCCACACCATCCTCTGGTGGCACGCTCTCTCCTCTGGTCCTGGGGTCACTCCGAGGCCTGGTGACGGTGCTGGTGCGCTGCCAGAGGGTTGTTGGACATGGTCGTGAGTCCTGGGATGAGTGGTTTTCGAAACCTCAGAAATATGTTAGCTGTGAGTTTCATTTTGATTGAGCCCTGAGTTGAGTAGTTGACTCTGCCCAAGTGTACTTTCATGGTTTTATCAAGTCTTTTGTCATCCTGACCGGCATTAACTCTATCTTTGACTTTATTTTAGGTAATCATTACCAAATGAGGAGGAAAGGACGATGTCATCGAGGCTCTGCAGCAAGGCACCCCTCTTCCCCGTGCAGTGTTAAGCACTCCCCGACTCGAGAAACATTAACGTACGCTCAAGCTCAGAGGATGGTTGAGATAGAAATTGAAGGGCGCTTGCATAGGATCAGCATTTTTGATCCCCTGGAGATCATATTAGAAGATGACCTCACTGCTCAAGAAATGAGTGAATGCAACAGCAATAAGGAAAATAGTGAGAGGCCACCTGTTTGCTTAAGAACTAAGCGTCACAAAAACAACAGAGTCAAAAAGAAAAACGAAGCTCTCCCCAGTGCCCATGGCATGCCGGCCTCAGCCAGTGCCCTCCCTGAGCCCAAGGTGCGCATCGTGGAGTACAGCCCTCCCTCTGCCCCCAGGAGGCCCCCGATGTATTACAAATTCATCGAGAAGTCGGCTGAGGAGCTGGACAACGAGGTGGAGTATGACATGGACGAGGAGGACTACGCCTGGCTCGAGATCGTCAACGAGAAGCGCAAAGGCGACTGTGTCTCTGCGGTGTCGCAGAGCATGTTTGAGTTCCTGATGGACCGCTTCGAGAAGGAGTCGTACTGTGAGAACCAGAAGCAGGGTGAGCAGCAGTCCCTGATCGACGAGGACGCCGTGTGCTGCATCTGCATGGACGGGGAGTGTCAGAACAGCAATGTGATCCTCTTCTGCGACATGTGCAACCTGGCCGTGCACCAGGAGTGCTACGGGGTGCCCTACATCCCCGAGGGCCAGTGGCTCTGCCGCCATTGCCTGCAGTCCCGGGCCCGGCCGGCGGACTGCGTGCTGTGCCCCAACAAGGGCGGTGCCTTCAAGAAGACTGACGATGACCGCTGGGGCCATGTGGTGTGTGCCCTGTGGATCCCGGAGGTTGGCTTTGCCAACACGGTCTTCATCGAGCCCATTGACGGTGTGAGGAACATCCCCCCAGCCCGGTGGAAACTGACGTGCTACCTCTGTAAGCAGAAGGGCGTGGGCGCCTGCATCCAGTGCCACAAGGCCAACTGCTACACAGCCTTCCACGTGACGTGCGCCCAGAGGGCCGGCCTCTACATGAAGATGGAGCCTGTGAAGGAGCTGAGTGGTGGCAGCACCACCTTCTCCGTCAGGAAGACCGCCTACTGTGACGTGCACACGCCTCCTGGCTGCACCCGGAGGCCGCTGAACATTTATGGGGATGTTGAGATGAAAAACGGTGTTTGTCGAAAAGACAGCTCAGTCAAAGCAGTCAGGTCCGCATCCAAGGTCAGGAAGAAAGCAAAAAAGGCTAAGAAAGCGCTGGCCGAGCCGTGCGCCGTCCTGCCGGCCGTGTGTGCTCCGTACATTCCTCCGCAGAGGTAAGCGGCGCGTGCAGGCGGGGGTGGAGGACCAGCCTGGAGCGAGGGACACGGGGAGGACGGGGCGGCCTGCAGGGAGCCACGCTGGGTCCTCAGTGCATTTCCTGTTCATGCAGCTCCTGACGTTCCCCAAGATGTGGTCCCGTGCATCACCACATCTCTCAGGGGCATAGCATTGTAAAAGGTTTTAGTCTGCAGATTGTGACAATTTATGGTTTCCTTAATGCCTACCTCGGCCTCGCAGGGTAGGCCAGACACTGTCAGGGTCACTGCAGCCACACTAGTGCTCACTGAACCAGGGTCTCCAGAGCTCAGCATCCTGGTTTTGTTGCCATCTTTAACACGATAAAATGCTATTTCTTGCCTTCCCCCGCAACCAAATTTTGGAACCTTGTAGGATTTTTTAAAAGTAATTTGGAAAACTGAAGTCCTGTGGCTCAGTAAGACAGACGCTGAGGTGGAGATTAGAACGACTGTGGGAGCCTCGGGGAGGGAGGTGTGACCTCCTTCCTGCCCTGTTGCACCCCTTCTCATTTTTCTGATGGTCTCCTTAGTCGCGCAGCGCTGCCTGTGTGCGTAAGGGCCTCGGACCCGGAGCCTGTGTCAGGAGTGGGGCGAGTGGGTGCTGCTGTGGGCAGGCCCGCCTCACTGTGTGTGACCAGGGGCCATGGTTACGGAGCCACCTTGGGTCTGTTCCCATCCCGTAACTTTTGTCCTCTTGTTGGCCTGTTCCTTTTAACCACTGACTTGCTCTTTTTGTTATCTTTAAAAATACTCCTTGCCTTTTTAAGACTCTGAGGTAAATGACGATGAATTTTCACACCAGGGCCTGTGAGTGCTGAGTAAACACTCCTTTTCCAGGTTAACCAGCTCCTCTTGTATCCACGGGATACTTCCTTAATGTTTGAGAGAGTGACACACTTTACGTGAGGGAAGTGGAACTTTAAAACAGTTTTGTCAAGTAAGTGAAGGCTCGAGACGAGGTGAAGATGGAGTGGGCGTCTGCCCCGAGACCAGTTTGTGTGGTACCGTTGTTACAGGGATTATTTTGTAATTTGAAGTGATTCGCTTATTAATAAGGTTGTACTTATTTGAGTAGATGACAGACTTTCAGGATATTTTTATTATTGAAGAGTAAAAATTGCCAGGCGTGGTGGCACACACCTGTTATCCTAGCACTCTGGGAGGCCCAGGTGGGAGGATTGCTTGAGCCCAGGAGTTGGAGGTTGCAGTGGGCTGTGATGACGCCACTGCACTCCAGCTGGGGCAACAGTGAGACCCTGTGTCAGAAAAAGAAAAAGAATAAAAATTATCTTCAATATATTGAATATTAGCCTTTTGTATTGTTTCCCTGTACAGAAGCTCCTTGACTTATGATGGGGTTAGAGCCCGATAAACCCACCCATTGCAAGTTGAAAATGCGTTTAATGCACCTGCCCTGCTGAACATCATTGCTAGCCCAGCCCACCTTGGATGTGCTCAGAACACTTATATTCATTAGCCCACAGTTGGGCAAACCATCTAACACAAAACTTCCTTTATAATAAAGCGTCGAATATCTCACATAATTTATTGAATACTGAAAGTGAGAAACAGAATGGTTGTATGGGTACTTAAAGTACAGTTTCTACTGAATTTTTATGGCTTTTGTACCATCATAAAGTCAAAAAATTAAATTGAACCATCATTAAGTTGGGGACTGAATGATTCATACTTCCAGACACGTGATTAGATGATAGTGTTGGGTCATAATGTGTCACAAGTTCACAGCAAGCTCACTGGCCAGCCGTGAACGTGGTGAGGTCTGTCACAAGTTCAAGTTCACAGCGAGCTCACTGGCCAGCCGTGAGCATGGCGAGGTCTGTCACTTAGAAGATGGGTTTTGTCCCAAGAGGAGGGAGCACGGACTTTGTATTAAGAATTAGAAGTTTAAAGTGATTTCTGTAAATCTTATTTTATTTTGCTTTTTTCCTAAAAATGAAATCTAGTTTCTTTTCACGTACTCTTTACAGAATCAGTAAATTCAGAGAAAATGAACAAAAAGTGCTCAGAATTTTTCTCTTTCACAGAAAACAGAAAGCCTCTGTCAAAACTAAGGTGTCTGTCTTTGCAAATCAACCTGACCAAAAATTGGGTTTTTTTTGAGACAGGGTCTCACTCTGTCGCCCAGGCTGGAGTGCAGTGGAGTCATCGTAGCTCGGTGCAACCTCCAACTCCTGGGCTCAAGCGATCCTCCCGCCTTGGCCTCCCAGAGTGCTGGGACTGTAGGCGTGAGCCACCGCGCCCTGCCCGACTTTTAAAAGGTGGTTTCGCTTGGATTTCTACCTATGAATCAAAAAGTGTAGGATTTGTATCAAAAGCTTCTAAGAGGCCTAAAAATTTCAGCTTTCCTGAAATTGAAGCAAATTGAACAGAAAATGTGATCTAACAAATTGAAAAGCCAAAAGTCTAAATAAAGTACTCCCTTCTCTGTGGTGAGCACCAGGTGAGCACCTGCTCCAGGTGAGGGCGGGGCCTCACTGGGATCCCGTGCCCCACCTGTGGTTCCCGGTGTTGGTGGCAGCACTGTTTGCAGAGGAAGCATTTGCTTGTGGAAAACACAGGCATTGGAGGGGCCTGCAGTGGCCGGGGGTGATTGAGAAGACTTGTGTTTTGTGTCTAAATATTTCAAAGCAGGTGATGTAGCTAAACCACTTCCTAAAGGTATAGTCTGGCCTATGCATTTTTTTCTTTTCCTAATTTAGGAATAAACAGTTATTTCAGCTTGAAGTAGAGATGAAAGAAGCACACCTGGACAGGTGTTCTTGGCCCCACTCTTTACACTCAGGGCTTCCCAGAGTCTCTGGAAGACCCCGGTGTTTGGCACAGGGAAAGAGCTCCCACTACCCGTGGCCTGCGGGCTGCGTGGTGTTGGTCCGACCTCGTGGAGCTGTTGTGAGGGGCAGGCCCTTTAGCGTGCTGCGCGTGGTCAGAGGCCAGGGCTCACTGGCTACTGCTGGAAGCTGGTTCTCAGTCCTGCTGTGGCCCTAGATACAGCTGACCCGGCAGCCCCATGCTTAGGCCCAGGGCACCAGCCTTGGGTGCCTGCAGAAGCTGTCTGAATTGCATGTAGATTGACGTGAAGCTCCTTGGATGCTCAGCCCTTGGTGGGGATGCCGGACGTGCAGTTGTTCAGGCTGTACACTGACCCCGGCCTCTGGACCTTCTAGGGCATCTGGCACAACAGGACGCTCCAGGCCAGCTCGGGAGCTGGCTGGTCGCACTGGAGGACGGACACGGGCCCATCTGAACAATTATTTTGGAGACTGAGAAAGAGAGGACCCCCTCACTCCCTGTGGAGAGAACAAAATCTGCTTTCAGGGACTGTGACTGCTTTTATAATTTGAGTGGTTTAAGAAATTAGGCTTTCAAGTGAAAAAGACAATTCTAAGATCATAGTCTGTTCTTAATGAGAGGGGGGCAGTATGTTTAACTTTTTAGTATTTAGTATTTTTAAACCCCAAAGATTGCTTTTTACTTCTCTGGGCGATGGGCTGTGGAGTAGAGAAGTGGGCATTCTGGAACTCTCTGGGGTCACTGCCAGGGGCTCTGCTCTGGCGTGTGGTGCGGGCTGACTGTGGGCAGCTCCCCGGGCGGTGCAGGGCGCTGTTTCCCTGGGGCCCTCGGCACGGCCCCGACGTGGTCTGCTCGGCTTGTCCCACACGGTTCCCGTGTCTCAGAGCAGGGCCCATTCGTTTCTGTCTTCCTTCCCTTACATACTTCTAATGAGAAAAAAGTTTTCTGACAGAAAAATAGCACATCAAAATTGGGGAAGTTTCCTGGTAGGGAGGGGAGGAGAGAAAAAAAGAGAGAAAAAAAAATCGGGGAACTTACGTGAAAGAAAGTCTGAAGAAGAAAGAAAATTCCCTTTCCCGCCTTTTTCTTCCTTCCAAGAAAAGTTAACCTTTAGTGTGTGCAGTTGCATTTATGTTTCTGGCCCCCTCAGAGCCGGGTTCCCACAGCGTCCGGTCTGCTCATGGGCCGTCGTGCGCTTGCGTGGGGGGCGACCCTTCGTGCAGCAAGGCAGCAAGGTGGCGGCGTGGTGGCTGGGTCCTCCGGGGTGGGAGTCCTGCCCTGGGCTCCTCGATGGCTGTGGTCCGTGGGCTTGCTCCCGTGGCCGGGCTGGACGGCGTCTCGGGAGCTCCGCAGGCGGCAGCTCTGCCTGTGCTCGGCCACGGAAGCACCTGTGTTGGGTCTAAAATAGCGGCTGCTCGGAAGGAAGCACCAGGACAGATTGAAAAGTAAAAACTGCAGGTTTCGAAATGCTGTTACGTGGAAAGGCAGGGCCAGTGCTGCCTCCTGCCAGATTCTTGTCTCCGGTCACTTGGACACGTGACCGAAGCTGCCTTTAGAGAGACCACCGTGAGTGCTGCCTGACATGCCGCTCCCTCCTGCCCCCTGAGCCGGTGCGGGTTTCTCTGTCTTAGTGAGACCGTGGCACGGGATGAGCCAGCTCTTCCTGGCACAGGACGGGCACCTGTGCTCCCGGCTCTACGGCCTGGAAGGACCCTCCTCTCGTGAGGTGGGGCGCACCACATCTGGGGAGCAGATCGGTTTGGATTGAAGCAGCTGAAGCAAATAAAAATAGTGCTGGGAAGAAAATCTGGGTGCTCACAGGGCGGATGTCTCACCGCTTAGTCAGTGTGGTGTTCCGTGTGCTCTCGGACTCTCCTGCAAGGTGTGTGCATTTATCGAACCAAATCAGTGTTCAGAGCGCGGCACTCTGAGATGTCTGCACAGCTCTGCCACCTTGGACACCCCACCCCCTCACCCTCACCCCGGGCCTCGCATGGTGCTGTCCCCTGGGCCGGGGTCTCTGCCCTGAAGCATCCCAGGTGCGCAGAGCAGGCCCTTAGGAGGGAGGAGACTCCGCCAGCGTAGCTGACTCTTACTGTGTGTGTTCACTGTCACCGTACTTCAGCAGAGGTGGAGCTGAACAGTATTTGAACTTGGCTGTGCAGATTGTCACCGCACACAGCGTCCCTGCTGCATGCCCTGCGCTTGCACCCGGAGTGACTGGGGGGCAGAGGCTGTGGGTGTCCTGAGAGCACCTCCAGGGACACCTCCGTGGGCACGTGCGGAGACCCAGCGTGGGTGGTGGGGAGCTTGATTATAAGTTTTTAGTTGGAAATAACTTCAAATTTATTCAGTGTTGCAAAAATAGGAGAACGCAGAACATGCAAGCGGCCCTTTATAGACTCACCTGTCACTGACGTTTTATCCCACTTGTGTACTCTGCACATGCATGTGGCCCTTGCTGACACGTATCGGGGCATGTGCCCAGTCATAGGCACGGCACCCTGGCAGCGAGCAGGAGGGACCAGGGCACCCTCTGTAGCCTTCCCCTCTTCCCGCCTGGGACCCAGGCCGCCTGCTGCCGGTGACTGTCCCGTTTTGTTCTTGAGCTTCTCACATCTGGATGTTTCTGGAGCTTTGTCTGCTGTGACGCTAGTGACTGTGAAGGAGACAGCCCTTCCTCCTCTTTGGTATGTGTCGTTCTCGGTTTTTGGCTTGTCTGGTGTTTTCTTGCGGCTCACTGAGGTTGTGTGGGTGTGGGGTGGGCGCCGTGTGTCTCCCTCACCTGGACTCTTGGAAGCTTGCGACAGCCGCCCTTGCTGGCGTTGACCGTGTTGCGGGTGTCCCCGCTGTTCCGATGGCCTTGGAGATTCAGGACCGTGGTCCCTGCTGCTCAGAGTCGGCCCAGACTGTGGTGGGTGCTTCCTGCTTTGTCAGGCTTTCCGGAAAGGTTTAGAAGAGCAGTGACCACCTCTAGGTTTTCTGTCCAGGGTCTGTCCCTTGTTCTACCCTTGTGTGGGTCTGTCCGTCAGTGGTGTGGGCCGGGAAGGCCTGTTTTTCAGAGTTGTCACCGCAGCAGGGCATAGGCAGGCGGGGAGGTCTGAGGGGTCTGGCCCAGTTGCTTCTCACCAGCTTGCAGGGAGGAGGGGTCCAGGCCCACAGTGCAGTAGGATTTACGCTGTTTGCACTCTGCCAGGCTGGGCTGTCCCCCTCTGTCCCGGCTCCTGGTTGGTTACCTGTGGGGAGAGCCCCAAGACAGCTGGTGGGGGCGCCAAACCTGTCTGCCACCTCGTGGTAACCGTGGCTACCATGGTGATGCCGAGGACCACGTGGACATCTCTGTGGACCAGAAGTGAGAGTGTGGTGTGGCGCACACTCCCGGCTTTTCAGGCTCCGAGGGTAAAACGTGTCGTCCTGCGGGCAAAGACTGGTGCATATGTGCCCTGAGAGGTCAGGAAGTGAGTCCTGTCCGGTGTAACGAGCAGACAGAGCGGGAAGCGCTAGACAGGAAGGAGGACTGTCTCTGAGATCCCACCACCTAGGAGTGACTTCGGGGGACATTATGGGAGCTTTCTTCCAGTCCGTGTACGTGTGTAGGTAGAAATGTTTTTTAATGGCGTTTTTCTACTTTTCATGATTTTTATATAAGAAGCTTTAAAATAAACTAGAGATTAACCTACTCAGAGTTACCGAATGTAAGTTTTGTTTAAAGGAACAGCGATAATCGAACCCCACCTCACTGTTGGGACCCTCCAGCTCAGGAGCCCACCGTGTCCTCACACATTTGGGCTGGGGTCATCGCACCCACATCCCTCCGGTTCTTCAGCGTGTGCACATGCACGGCAGCTCCCTCCGCGGCACTCTCCTTGTCACCGTCTCCGTGGCTCTAGCTTGTTCTGGCATCTGTGAGCCCAGCGTGTGCAGAAAGCGGGTGTCCCTGGGTGGGTGGGTGGCAGCCCCGCCTCGAGCGTGGGAGTCCCCTGGTGGAAGTCAGGGAGGGTTTGCACGGTCGGCCGGAGTGACGGGTCCAGCCCGGGTGGGTTCGTGTGCGCCGTGCGCTGTGGGGCTCCGGGTACCTCCTCCCGCCTGCTGGCCTTGTGCACGGTGCGGCTTGTTCCCTCGGGTTGGCCTATTGTTTCATTTTTCCTGATATCTTTAAAAAATTCTTTTTTGATTCAGAAATCTTTAAAATAGAGAGAAGCCACCTGGCCAGTCTTCCTTCACCTGCTCCTGCCTTTCCTTGTTTGAAGCGAGTCCCCATCGTGCAATTCTGTCCATAAATGTGGCAGTGTATGAAGAGTCTTAAAAACAACCACAGTTTTGTAGCGTCCGATGAACTGGACTGTTGGTTTCCATGTACTGGCCGGGTTACCGGGTTACCTACGTTGTGTACATCTTAGGTCTGGTTTAAGACACCCGCCCTCCCCTGAGCTCGCAGAGCTTCCCTCGCTCCCCCAGTCCTTCGTCCTCCTGGCGTTGACCGTGGGCGCGTGAGCTGGGTCTGACCTCATGAGCCCCCATGCACGGCACGCAGTTTGTGCTGCTTGCGGGGCCAGCCCCGACCCTCGGGCTGCCTCTTGGGTGACCCATCCCTGGACCTCTGGCCACCTGCTCAGGGCCACGCGGTGGCTGCACTGAGCGACCCTCCGTCTGTGGCGGGGCAGCGCCTGGCTCTGCAGTTGTCCTGGCTTCTCTGCAGGGGGGCAGTGGCCTGGCTCTCTGCGCACTGCGGGTCCCCAGCGTGTGCACTGCAGCCTCCTGCCTCAGCCTCCAGGCGCACGCTGGGACGCCTGCAGTGTCACAATAAAGCTCATGGTTTTCTCCATAAAAATCTGTTAGATTTTATTTCTAGGTAACTTATTTTGTTAACTTAAGCTTTTAAAAAAAAATCGACCTTTTTTTTTTTTTTTAGCTGTTTATATAGATATAAGTTTTTGTTTTTGTTTCAGAGTGCACAATACATTATAGGATTCTCTTGGATTTTTGAGCACAGCCTCTGTGAAAAATGATAGTTTGGGTGGACTTTTTAAATCCTTCTGTTTTTGTTCTCAAAACTGAGCTCAGACTGGGCCTGCTGGCCGGGTTCATCTGGAGGGTGACGGTGACATCCTTGCCTTGGTCCTGGCGATCAGAGGGGATCGCGCCACTGGGCTCGTAGGATTTTGAAAATGTGCTCTTATTTCTGCCTCTCCAGTAGTGTTTGATATTAATGTATTTTACATTTTTTGAATAATCTGTGTTTCTGAGAGGAATTTTTAATACATTAACACTGTAGGTTTTAATATATTTAAAAACTGATAGGTTGATGCATACCAAATAATGTGTGCACCCATAGATGTAAATAATGATACCAAATGGCACCCACGGCCCACCCGCAGCCTCAGAGTACGAGGCCCAGCACCCTGCGTGTGCCTGTGGGCCCCGTCCGGCCCCCACTTCTGCTGCCAGTGGGAGAATTTCGTTGGTTTTTTCGTTTGTTTAACAGCTTTTCTAAGATACGAAGTTGTGTCCTCCCCCCAACCCACAGTTTTGCGTTCTGAGTTCTCAGTTACCTGTGATCAGTTGTGGCCTGAAAATATTAAATGGAGAATTTCAGACATAAGCAATTGGTAAGTTTTAAATTGCATGCTGTTCTGAGCAGTGTGAGGAACTCTGAAGTCGTCCTGTATGCCTGGGATGTGGGTCATCCCCCGTCCAGGGGTGTAGACGCTCCCTGCCTGCGAGTCACTTAGTTGCCAGTATTGACAACCCCGCTAGCGTTTGGTACCGTCCAAGGTTTCAGGCATCCCCTGGGGGTCTTGGAACGGACCCCGCCCTTGGATGGAGAGACTGCTGTAATCCACACGCGGTAAAATTTACCACGTGGAGTGTGCACGTTGGTGGATTTTAGTGTGTTCACAGAGCTGTGCGTTTATCACCACAGCCAATTTTAGAACATTTCCATCACCCCGGAAAGACACCACATACCCCATAACCACTGCCCCCTGACCTCCCACCTTCTCGCTCTCCTGCCCCTGGCAGCCACTGATCTGCTTTCTGTGCTGTGGATTTGCCTGGTCTGGGCATTCATGTGGATGGAATCGTGCAACGTTTGTTTGTACTTACGTCTTTAGTGCAGCATGGTTTCAAGGTCCATCCGTGGCGTGGCGTGGCGTTTGTCAGCGCTTCGTGCCTTGTTATGGCTGAATGAGATTCCTTCGTAGGATGGACCACATTTAAACAAATCTCCTCTTCTATCGGTGGATGTTTGGGCTGTCTCTGCTTTTTGGCTATTACCGCATAATGCTGCTCTGAACACTGGTGCTACCCATTTAGGCGAATGTGTGTTTTCATTTCTCTTGGACACATTCCTAGGAGTGGAGCTGCTGGGCCGAAGGGCAGCTCTGTGTTTGCCAGGGCAGCTGCGCCATGTTGCATCTCCCGTGGCTGCCCTGTGCTGCAGAGCGATAACTCGCGTGGTTTTGATTTGAGCTTCCCTGATAGCTGAGATGTTGAGCATCTTTGTGCACATTGTCCTGGCTGTTTGTGTATCTTCTTTGGAGAAAAGTCTGTTCAGAGCCTTTTTCGTTTTTTCATTGTTATCTGACTACTTCTTGCTGTTATAAGAGTTCTTTATATTTTCTGGCTCCTGGACTCACTAATAAGACATGTGATTTGCAGATATTTCCACCCATTCTGTGGCTTGTCTTTTCATCTTATGTACGGTGTCCTTTGAAGCACAGAAGCTCTTAGTTCTGATGGAGTCCAGTTCATCTGTCTCTCTGCGTGGTCGTGCTCATGTCACATCTAAGAAGGCTTTGCCCAACCCAGGTCACTTAATAGGCACTTGCGCACTTCCTCGGAGCGTTTAGGTTTGGCAGCAAGTCGTGCTCGCAGAGCCTCATCTGTCTGAGCGCACACCGCTTCCTTCCCTTCCTCACAAGGAGCAACTCTGTGTTTTCGTGGTGTGAGTGTTGGGCACAGCTGGCAGTAGGAGCACCTGCCTTCTCCTCTGCCCTGTGTTGTGCTGCCCACGCACCCGCCAGGCCGCACTCCTGAGGCCCCGTGGCCTTGCCAGCACTGTGTGTCGTCAGACTTTTAAGTTTGCTAACCTGGTGGGGCTAAAGTGGCGTTTCATGGTGGTCTTAAGCAGCATTTCCCGGGACGCAGAGAGGACGCACAGCTTTTCGTGTATTCACCAGCTGTTGGTGTCCTGTGGTTTCTGCCAGGTGGCTGTCTTGCCTCTGCGAGCCAGCCTGGCTGTGACGTGGGTCAGGGCCGGAGCCAGACAGCCGGGTTAGACTCCTGGTCTGGCTGCTTTCCTGCTCTGTGACCGTTTTGGGCCTCAGCGTCCCTGTCTGTGAGTGGAGGTCACGGTGGCACCCTCCTCCGGGCGGTGTGAGGTGCAACGGAAGGACGGCGGCTCGAGGATCACGCTTGCCTGTTGGCCATCGGGTGCTGCTACTGTCGTCTTCCATCGTCTTGTTAGGATTGTGTCTTTCAAAGACAATTTGAAATTTCAGTCTGATTGCTGGTGTTTTATTTTATGGTCAGTGCTTGTCATATCTTGTTTAATCCTTCTCTGAGGGCCTGAAGATTTTCTGCTACAGCTTTTGTTTGGCCCCTCTCTCCCCTGGGCTCTGCTTCCCCCCCGCGCCTTGCTGACCATCTGGTCCCTGGAGGCCTTGCCGTGGCTGCCCCCCCGTGGAGGGGAAGCCCCCTGGGCTGGGGTCTCTGCTTGCTCCTGGAAGGCTCCCGGTGCCTCACGCCCAGCCCGGCCATCGGAAGTGCCCAATAGTCACTGCTGGTGGAAATTGCTCACATTCAAGTCTTCAGTTCCCTTGGGGGGGCAGGGTTGTCATGAGGTAAAAGGACAAGTTTTTTTTTTTTTTTACGTGGCTTGCCATGTGTTCTAGTGTCATCCACTGAGCAGTTTCTCTGCTCCCTGGAGACCCCTAACCTCTCAATTCCCCGTGTAGGTGGGTCTGTGTCCACGCAGGCCCGATACCGCCGCCCTGCGCTGCGCGTCTGAGCCGTGTCCGCGTCTGCTGGGGCGAGTCCTGCCACATGTGGGGCAGGTGTGGACCTGGGCTCTCAGTTACGAATTTTGGAGTCATCTTGTCAGCTTTCTTGACAAACGCTCTTGGGAATTTGGAAATCTCATGGACTCTACAGATGAATTTGAGATAGTTTATGTATTTACAATATTTTGTCTTTCTCTAACACTGTTTCAATCTAAGTGTCTCCACTTGGACTCTCTTTATTGTCATTCAGTAGTGTTGTCACTTCTCCGTCTGTTGGCACATTCGTAGAATGCCCTTGCAGTCTCAGGGAGCTTCTCTGGGACCCTTCTCCTGCTCCTTTGTCCTTACAGTTTGAGGTGCAGAGAAGTCTGTTCACAGACTGTGCGGTATCGAGACCACGCTGTGTTCCTGGGATCGACCCCCTCGGTCAAGTGTGTCCTGATCACTTGCTCTCACAAGCCCTGCGTGCAGGCCACCCTCTCCCCGAGGGGTGGGACACTGGCCTCGCCAGGCGCTGGCTGCGCTTCCCCTGTCTGTGCAGCCGTGGGCGTGAGTCTGGGCTGACAGACGTCTCACGGTCACCCTCCTCTACAGAGTCATCTCTTCCTTTGTTCTTTTGAGGGTGGGCGTAGATTTTAAAGTATTGATTCTATTTCTCAATTTTGGTAAATTACATTTTTCTATAGATTTGTTTTACATCTTAAGTGTTCAGATTTATTAGTATAAAGATATTTGTGATATTAATTTTTTTTTTTTTTTTTGAGACAGAGTCTTGCTCTGTTGCCCGGGCTAGAGTGAGTGCCATGGTGTCAGCCCAGCTCACAGCAACCTCAGACTCCTGGGCTTAAGCGATCCTACTGCCTCAGCCTCCCGGGTAGCTGGGACTACAGGCATGCTCCACCATGCCCAGCTAATTTTTCTGTTTTTTAGTAGAGATGGGGTCTCACTCTTGCTCAGGCTGGTCTCGAACTCCTGACCTCAAGTGATCCTCCCGCCTCGGCCTCCCAGAGTGCTAGGATTACAGGCATGAGCCACCGTGCTGGGCCCAAAGGGTTTTTTTTTTTTTTTTTTTTGAGACAGAGTCTCACTTTGTTGCCTGGGCTAGAGTGAGTGCTGTGGCGTCAGCCTAGCTCACAGCAACCTCAAACTCCTGGGCTTAAACGATCCTACTGCCTCAGCCTCCTGAGTAGCTGGGACTACAGGCATGTGCCACCATGCCCGGCTAATTTTTTCTATATATATTTTAGTTGGCCACATAATTTCTTTCTATTTTTAGTAGAGACAGGGTCTTGCTCTTGCTCAGGCTGGTCTCGAACTCCTGAGCTCAAGCAATCCACCTGCCTTGGCCTCCCAGAGTGCTGAGATTACAGGCTTGAGCCAACGCGCCTGGCCCTTAATTTATTTTTTGCTTATGGGTTTCATTAGAGTTGTAGGTTTGGCAATTCTCATTGTAGTTCCTCGAGGTTTTGCATTTGATGTGTTCAAGTTTCCTATTGGGTGGTCCATACAAATTTGGAATTTGGTGAATTCCTCTGTCACTGTGTAGTGACCCTCCGGACTTGGTGACGAGGCTGCCCTGGCTCAGCTCCTGCTCAGTTGGGGGGACGGTGGGATGCACAGACCCCTGCTCCCACACACCCAGCGCCTCCCTGTCCGCTTCAGCCTTTCTGTGGTCTTGTAAAATGAATTTTTTTCAATTTGAAAAATTCTCTTAATTATCGAGTTTATCCATTAACTTTTACTGGATTACTGATATATTTGGATTTATTTCTATAACTCGTTTTTTTTCTGATGTATTGTTTCAGATGTTTTTTCTTTTCTGGAGTTAGGGGCATTTTTCCTCTTTTACTTATTTGGAAGGTCTACATTCCATTTAAACTTTTTATTTTCAAAATTTTTCAATATTTTATTGTAAAATACGCTTAACATTTACCATCTTAACCATTTGTAAGTGCACGGTTCACTGGCATTAAGCATATTCATCACACAGTTGTGCAACCGTCACCACCCTCCGTCCCCAGAACTTCCTCATAACCTCAAACAGACTCTGTCCCAACTGAACACTAACTCCCTGCTTCCCCTCCCCCATGCCACATTCCGTTTCTGTGAATTTGATCACTGTAGGTCCCTCGTGTACCTGGAATAAACAGTGTTTGTCCTTTTGTGTCTGGCTTATTTCCCTGAGCACTTTTTCAGGATTTACCCATGTTGTAGCATGTCCTGGAATTTCTTTCCCTTTCAAGGCTGAATACTAGTCCATTGCATCCATCACATTTGCTTTTCCATCCGTCCACCGATGGGCATGTGGGTTGCTTACCGTTTCAGCTATCCTGAGTACTGGTGTTATGAACACGGGTGTGTAAGTACCTGGTTGCTTTCCTGTTCTCATTTCTTTTGGGTGTGCACCCCGAAGTAGAGTTGCTGGATCATGATGGCCATCCTAGCTTAATTTTCTGAGGAGCCACCGTACTGTTGCCCACGGTGGCCGCACCACTTCACAGTCCCACCACCAAGGCACCGGGTTCCCGTTTTCCACGTCCTGGCCAACAGTTACTGTCTTTGTTTTATTTTTTGATAGTAGCTATCCTGATGAGTGTGAGGTGGTGTCTCATGGCTTTGATTTGCATTTCTCTAATGATTATTGATGTTGACCATCTTTTCATGTGTTTATTTACTATTTGTATGTCTTCTTTGGAGAATTGTTCAGGTTTTCTGCCTGTTTTTGTATTGGGTTTATTTTTTGTTAAGTTTTAGTTGTTATCTGTATATTCTGGACATTAATCCCTTATCAGATATATGATTGCAAATATTTTCTCTCATTTTGTGGGTTGCCTTTTATTTTGCTGATACTGTCTTTTTTTTTGAGACAGAGTCTCACTCTGTTGCTCTGGCTGTAGTGCAGTGGCATCATTATAGCTCACTGCAACCTCCAACTCCTGGGCCCACTTGATCCTCCTGCCTTGGACTCCTGAGTAGCTGGGACTACAGGCGTGTGCCACCATGCCCCGCTAATTTTTCTATTTTTTGTAGAGATGGAGGCTCACTCTTGCTCTGTGTCTGGTCTTGAACACCTGACCTCAGGGGATCCTCCTGCCTTGGTCTGCCAGAGTGCTGAGATTACAAGCATGAGCCACCACACCTAGCCATATGTTTTCTAATAACAGTTTTAGAATTTTAGGCCTTACATTTAGATCTTTGATTAATTTTGAGTCAATTTTTGTATATAAAGTGAGGTAAGGGTCCAGTTTCTTTTTTTTCCACGTGGATATGAGCACCACTTGTTGAAAAGATTGTTCTTTCCACACTGAATGGTCTTGGCCTTCCTTGTCAGCAGTGATGTGACTGTGCATGTGAGGGTTTGTTTCTAGGCTGTTCCACGGGCCTGTGTGTCTGCTAGCTGGTGTCCCACCCTGGTTTGATTGCCGCAGATTCGCAGAAACTGAGAGCCTGCCAGCTTTCTTGTTTTTCAAGATTGTGTTGGCTCTCTGGGGCACCTTGGGGTTCCATATGGATTTTTAGAGTGGGTTTTTCTGTTTCTGCAAAATAGTATTGGGCTTTTGATGGAGATTGTACTGAATCTGTAGATCACTTTGGGTGGTACTGACATGGTGACAATGGTTAGTCTCCTCTCCGTGCCTTCCGTTGTAGTTGTCTCCGTGGTCCCCTGTTAGAGTGTTGCTGTGTCAGCACGTGTGCGTGACTGCCAGTCCCAGTGTCTTCCCTGCTTGGACAATCCGGGAACATTGATGTCGGGACTCTGGTGACTTCCCCTCCCTGTAGGGGCTTTTCTCCCCATCTTTATTCAGACTTGTGTGTCACCCTCCCCTAAGGCGGGCAGACACAGGAACTTGTCACACTTGCTTTTGTGGCATCTCAGTCCAGCCTTTGGTCCACAGAAAGGATCACTTTCTGTGTTTCTAATATTTATGTCTTTGCTTAGTTCTCTGATTTGGGGTCTGTTTTCCCTGGACTCTGTGTTGGAGCTGCGGTAGGGGCTCCAGTCTTCTCACCTGGGAAGCTGCTCTTCCATCCTCTTCCCACTCCGCCTGATTCTGGGTTCTTCTGATTCGTTTGCTCACATGAGCCCCCCAAAAATAATTTTGAGAAGCTGTTAGTGCCTTCCACATTTTTGATTTGGAATCTAGCATTTTTCACCCCAAGGTCAAATAGTGGAAAGGCAAATTTCTGGAATGTTGGAAGTGGATGTCACTTTGGACAGTGATCCAGAGGGTCTGGACAGCTTGGCGTTGCCCTGTACCTCCACCTGGGACGCATGGCCCTCACCCACACCTGCTTCTGGCACCCACTGTCCTTGCACTAATCCATATGCCAGCCACACTGGGCCTCAGAATGAGGTTCCTTCCTGTTTGGGTTGTTAACGTTGTCAGTACACACTCAGCAAATACACAACTTGAAAATTCTTACCTGTAAGTGACGTTTAATGTGGATGCATCTCTTAATGAAATGGGGTTTTAAAAAGACAAGTTAGCGTTTCCAGGGATGAATATTGTTTACTGTTAGAATGAGACAGATTCACCCTTAATTCTGCTTATAGTTTTTGTTTTTATAGACATAAGTCTGGAAAGTTCATTACATATGTAAGTAGACTGTGTAAGCAGTTTTGTTGTAACAATATATTCAATTTTTAAATTTCCTTCCAGTTATACCAAAAATCCCAAACTCTTGTTTATCAGCTGATCTCCAGCTTGATCCTCCGTAAATTTTGCCGGAAGCTAAAAATGGGCAGTCTCAGGCCTGTAGAAAAGTTACTAGGTTATTAAGTATGAAATGTCCAGTTTTCTTAAGTGCTAAGTTTGACAGTTGGTATCTCTGACAGTTCACTTTGACACATCTTGTTTTATGTTTATTGTGAAGGTGCATCCTCAGTCTTTCAAATGCATGTTTTGGCTTGTAATTATCTTTCAAAAATTTTTTCAGAGCAATTTCTGTAAAACCATGGATAAATGAAGTAAAAAATTCGTATTAGTTTTGAATATTAGTTCTGTCATGGAAGCAGTGTTGTGCAGACAACTCAAAATATCAACGAAGTGTCTGGGAAGGATGTGGCTAAGGAACGCATAGTACTTCGATGGTTTGAGAAGTTCTATTCTGGTGATTTTGATTTTGAAAATGAGCCACGTGGGTGACCTGAGACCAAGGTGATAATGATGAGCTGAAAGCTGTCATGGAAGCGAATCCATCTCAGCTTACGCCTGAATTAGCAGCAAGGTTTGACGTTACTATTCTGACAATATTGGACCATTGGAAACAAATCAGCAAGGTAAAGAAGCTGGGTAGATGGGTTTCGCGTGAATTAAACAAGCGTCAGAAGAGAAATCGTCTCGAAGCTTGTTTTTCTTTGTGTCACAACATAAAGGTGAACCATTTTTACACTGTGTTGTTACATGTGATGAAAAATGGATTCTTTTTGACAATCAAACGTTGGGCACAATGGTTGGATAAAGATGAAGTGCTGGAACACAGTCCAAAACCAAATATTCATCAAAAAAAGCTACTGGTGTCTGTTTGGTGGTCCAGCGCTGCTATTATCCTACAGCTTCATGAAACCTGGTCAATCAGTTACAGCGGATGTCTCCTGCAACCATTTGGATGAAATGATGAGGATGCTTGTGATTAATCAGCTGAGATTTGTCCATAAAGACAGGCCAATCCTCTTGCAAGACAACACTCAACACATGTCACACAAACAACACTGCTCAAACCACAGAAGCTGCACTTGGAAACTCTCTGTCATCCCCTCTATTCACCAGACTTTGCATCAACTGACTACCACTTTTTCCAGGCTTTGGACCACTTCTTGGAAGGAAAAGTATTCAATTCTCCACAAGCTGTGGAAAATGTCTTTCGTGATTTCATCACTACTCGCTCTCCAGGCTTCTTCACTGCTGGCATAAGCAAGCTACCGTTAAGAAGGCAAAAACTGTGTTATTAGTTTAGGTGCATACTTTGATTAACTGTACTGCTTCTTGTTTGAGATTTAATAAACTATACTTCTGATTCGAAATCGGACATGTCGTATTTAATAACCTGATAGAATAACCTGGCATTGCCAGTCATTTGGTGTTTCCATGTCTGATGTATCTCCAAAGGATTTGTCACCAAATCTTACCGTGTGTATTTCAGTTGTGCCTGTGAATCTTTGAAGGTGCCTCATTTATTACATGTATAAAGGCTTGAGCAAATCTTCAGTATACTCTTGGCACTACCATTTGTTTTTGTTTTTTTTGAGACAAGGTCTTGCTGTGTTGCCCAGGCTGGTCTTGAGCTCCTGGGCTCAAGTGATCCTTATGCCTCAGCCTGTTGAGTAGCGGGGACTGTAGACTGTAGGCCTGCACCACCGTGCCTGGCTCTAAATTTTTTAAGTATTTTTATCAAAGCCTTGTGCTTACAACCTGTGGGCTGTTCACATGTCCAGAAATTCTGACTCTGGAAAAGAAGGTGTCTTGTTTTATGAGGTCAGAGTCTTCCTCTATAAGCTTATAGCCATAGCATTTCTTTGGATTTTCAAATTGTTAGAAGATAGTTATATCTGTGTTGCCTCATTTGATCATTGAAATAACCCCGAGTGTATACATAAGCATGAAAAGAATCTGTATTCCTGTTAAAATGTATGGAACCGTATGTGTTAAGGTTTGTGTAGTTTACTTCCCGTGAGTGACGCTGCACTCTGAAACCAGCAGCCCCGGAGATAACCAGGTCCAGCCAGCCCGACCTGCCGAGGAGCAGCCTTTTGTGGGGGCTTTGGTCACAGCCGGGGTGTGCCCAGCTTGTTTCTGCTGGAGCCCACCCTGTGCCCCCTCTGTCATCGGTCGGTCATTGGGAGGTGACCTCATGGGCAGGTGTCTGGCCTTGAGCATGCAGACCTGCCGGCCCTCTGAGGTGGGCAGGATGTGGACGCCCTAGCGGTGGGTTCCATATCTGCATGGAAGCTCTTGGCACCTTCCTTGTCAGTCTGGATCCTTTGGGCCACTCTTGCAAAGCCCCTGACAGGGTTCCCAGTGTGGACTTGGCCTCGAGGTTGGTTCCTAGTTTGGTTGGTGTCCTGCAGGGCCACACTCAAGCCATACCCTGCATGGGGTGTCTGCGTGGTGTTGGAGAGATGCTGACTGTCTTGGTGGCCCCACGTGCCCCTGAGGCAGTATCTCCTGCAGAATCAGCCAGGAGTGACAGCCCCTTGTTTGGTGCAAATCTTGAGGACAGACTGGAATTGTCAGGGCTGGCATTTTTATTCATTGATTATTCTGTAAAACTTCTGATTTGCATTCTTTTAGAAATTTGATCTTAAAATCCCTTAATTTTTGTTATGAAATTTTGAAATTTGGTGCAAAATGAGGAATGACTCTTGTTTGCATTTTGTGCTTTTGTTCTGTTAAAGTTTTGGTTTATGATCGGATTTGTGTTAATTTTCAGGGACCTTGTGAGGCAAGGTGATGAATCATTTTTTGTTGCAGCAGGAAGGACAATAACAATGACATGAAGGTTTCTGATTAGTCTTGAAGGGTTTTAAAATTGTCATCTTTTCCCCGCATGCAAATGTTTTTACCAGTTTGCACTTTGTAGTCCCCAAAAGGATGGTGAGACTTGCACATGTCTGTGATGATTGCAGCGGGAGCAGCAGCTGCTCTCGCCTCAGCTCTGCCCAGTCGCTGCCTCTGCCCCGAGTTGTCTCTTTTCGCCTTGGAGGTGATGGGGAGAACCAGCGCCCACTTCTCTGCCCCTCCCGAGGGCGAGCAGTGGTCTGAGATTTGGTCACGTTGGAGCCGAGGGAGCTTTTGTTAGACAGTGGAGGTCAGCTGTGCAGGTAGGATGACACGGAAAGAATTAAAAAAATATTTAAAGCTTTGCTCAGCATACTTTGTTTCTAGATATTTATCTGATAAATGTTTTAGCGACTTAAAGGCGGATGAAATCTTTAAATAATTGGAGATTGTGAACTTTGTTTCAGCAGTACCAGGGATGATAGAAATTATGTGTCATGGCTTAGGGAGAAAAATAAAGTGAACACATGGTTTTATTAAAGGTATCACTGTTATTTCTCGTTTCCATGATGAAAACATTTTAATATACTGCTTCATAGCTAAACTCTGAGTTTTTCCATGTTTTAGATTAAATAGGATTGCGAATCAGGTGTCCATTCAGCGGAAGAAGCAGTTTGTGGAGCGAGCCCACAGCTACTGGTTGCTCAAAAGGCTGTCTAGGAATGGCGCCCCCCTGCTGCGGCGGCTCCAGTCCAGCCTGCAGTCCCAGAGAAACACGCAGCAGGTATGTGGCGCGGTCTCCGTAGACCTCTCCGTCTCTCGCCCTCCCGACATCCTCCTGACCCACTGACCAGACGTGGCACCTCCAGGGAGAGGTGCCTGGGGCAGGCCGACGGGCCCTGACACCTGGGCCCAGGGCCCAGAATTGCAGGAGTGGGTTCTTGCAGCCTGGCTGTGAACTACGCTGTGCAGGCCTCTGAGCCGAGCTTGCTGCCTGGGGCTGGGTCCTTCCTCCCTGTGCCTGGCACAGGGCCAGCTCTGGGGACGGAAGGGATGCCCAGGGATGCCACTGCCACTTTGGTCATTCGGAGTGGGGCCAGCAGGAGGTGGGGCCTGATGGGCAGGGTCTGTGTGCTGGACCCAGGGTTTGGGTTTTGGAACCACAAGGAATGACTGATTTTTAGGCCCTTACCCTGAGGGCTGGTTGAGCCTTGAAACAGTGGGGAGGGAGAGGCCGTGAGATCCAAGATGGACAAGGGGGAGCTGGAATCGTCCCTTTTTTTTTTTTTTTTTTTTTTTTTTTGAGAGAGAGTCTCGCTCTGTTGCCTGGGCTAGAGTGCTCTGGCATCAGCCTAGCTCACAGCAACCTCAAACTCCTGGGGTCAAGCAATCCGCCTGCCTCAGCCTCCCAACTAGCTGGGATTATAGGCATTCGCTGCCATTCCCAGCTAATTTTTTCTATATATTTTTAGTTGTTCAGCTAATTTCTTTCTATTTTTAGTAGAGACGGGGGTCTCGCTCATGCTCAGGCTGGTCTCGAACTCCTGAGCTCAAACGATCCACCCGCCTCGACCTCCCAGAGTGCTAGGATGACAGGCGTGAGCCACCACGCCTGGCCTGGAATCTTCCTTTTTAAAACAACAAACCCAAACAACTGTACATTTTAGTAGTCGAGTAGTCAATTTGGGTTTACAGAATCACCTGATACTGTAGAACAGTTCTGAAAGGATGGATTCAGAAAGGAAAGAATTGGCTACTATGAGATGTCACAAAAATAAATTGAAAACAAAAGTGGGTCTTTTTCACACTGCTCACTGGTTTTTGCAGGGAATGGCTGGTCTTGTGGCCTCCCTTTCCTGCAGCGCACTTTGGGGGGCACCTCCAGGGGCTGGGGGTTGGGGGCTGGGAGGACTCGGCAGAGCCTGTGGACTCCATTTTTACTACAACCTTGGGCACAAAACAGATTTGCTAAACTGCTACAAAACGGTGACTCTCTTTCTGAGAGAATTCCCAGCCTGCAGTGTTCACAGTTGGATCCCCTGTGGCTGCCGGACCTTCTGTCTCAGAGGTGCTGCTGCAGAGCCAGCACCGGGTTCTGGTGCCCGAAGTGAGCTCGGTTAAGCACCTGGGGCCGCTGCTGTCCTCCGTGGGGTCACCAGGCCTGCCCTGTAGCAGCCGTGAGTGAACGGTGGGCTGCTCTCTGGATCCGGCAGGGTACAGCTTGTGGGTCCCATTCTGGGGGTGGAGTCCTCATTTCTCACAGGGACCTTGGGGCAGTGACTTCTCAGTGCCACAAGTGTGTTTGGCCGTGGAGTGTTCTGGGGCCTCCCGGGCGTCCAGCCCCTAGGTCGCCTCTCCACTGTGTTCTGTGGGGCCGACGGTGGCATGTCTGTCCGGGGGAATTTACTGCCTGGGAGGCTGCTCAGGTTTGTAGGTCGGCCCCTACGTATAAGAAGCCTTTGTTTAAAAGTGCCTGGCGCAGAGTAGAGGCTTAGGAGAATACTTTGTGGTTGAACGAGTCAGCTACGTTTTGCATCCCATGGTGTGAGACATCGGTCGCTGGCCATCTCTCTGCCATCCCTTTCACACTGCAGCCCCCCAGGGGCCTCTGGCATGTGGGAAAAGGGGCTTTAAGACGTGAAGTTCCGACGTGAAGTTCGGACGTGGTGAGCAGTGTGGGGGGAGGGGGCGTGGTGGGCTGGGGGCTTTAGTCTTCACTGCAGTGGTGGGAAGTGGAAGAGAGGGCTGTGAATTCAGACCTCAGGGCTCATCTGGGGCTGACGCCATGGGATGGAGCCACAAAAGGCAGAGTCTGTGTAAAGACACACTGGCCCAATGGGGGTTGTCCATCTGGGGGGCTCACTGGAGCAATGTGGGTCAAGGTCTTCCGCAGCAGAGTTCGTGGGCCAGTGGGCAGGGCTGTGAGGGCCCGGGCGCCGAGAGGGTGCAGCCTGAGAACCCGGAGCAGACCTGGAGCTGCAGCCGCACACAGGGGGGCGTGAGAGCAGGGAGCAGGGGCAGCTCGACTTGCAGAGGGCAAGGGCCTCGCGAAGACGTCAGCCCGCGAGCCTGGAAGGTGCCCCTGGGTTGGCAGGGGTGTCGGGGGAGGGGAGAGACTATGCTTCCCCGTCAGCCCAGCGAGGGACTTTGAAGGCTTGGTGTGGTTTCATGTTTTTTGAAACTTTAGAAATACGTGATGTCAGCATTTGAATCACGCATGTGTGTGGGCGTTGCCCTCAGCCAGGCCCTGAAGAGGACAAGCAAGGCCCCTTGCCTTGGTGACTGGGGGTAGGCAGGCACCACCCGCGGCAGCACTCTGTCCTGGCTGTGTGGGCAGGGTCCCCATAGGCTCTGGGTAGGTGAAGGCAGGCTCTTTGCTAGGGCGGCGGGCACTACGGGTGCACTGTGGGGGCGCGGCATGTAGCTCTGGGCGTGTGGCGGTGTGTCTGCCTGCACGCACAGGGTGGCACCTCTCTGGTGCCTGCTGCCTTCGTCCTGCCTTCCTGTCCTGGGAGTGTGTCCCCCAGCTTGTTTTTGGGGTGTCCTTGGAGCAGTGTGGGGTGCCGCTGTGCGGCTTGTATGGCCTCTGCCCGCCCCCGCTCCTGCAGATGGCACTGGGCTCAGCAGAGGAGCCTGGGCCTGTTGCTGGGAGGCCTGGGGCTGGGGGTGCTGGACCTGCTGTGCTTGGGGTGTTATGCTCTTGGCAGCGTCCCAGGACCCTAGTGGACACCCCGAGAGCCCTCACCCCGAGTGGCCTGTCCCTGCCGCACAGGGCGTCTCATCTGACTGTAGGACTCCGACCACCCCCATCCCAGCACTGCGTCTCCTCCCTGTGTGTTTGGAGCAGAAGCGCCATGGGGCTCGGCGTTTATTCCTGGCGTTGGGCGACCGCTTCTGCGCTTTCCCTTCTTAGAGATCACTTCACCTCTGTCCTGCTGTAGGAGTCTTCCAGAACTGATGTTTATATGGGAAATAACGAGCACTCCAGGGCGGAGGAAGGAAACCTGGTGCTTTTGAGTGGACAAGGCTGCCTGTGTCTGGGGGTCCTTTTGTCACGGAGCAGCCATGTGCGGAGGGAGGAGGAGTGCAGGCCCTCGCGGCCAGGTCAGGGAGCAGCAAGTTTGCTGTCAGCAAACGCGGCTTGTTGGTGTTAACCAGGTTTCTTCACTTCCCACGAGATTCCCAGGCCAGACACCTTCTGGTGGATGTTTTCAGAAGCGTCTATTTCAAACAGATGGACAAAGTGATTTTCACATGTTCCAGGGGATTTCTTTTTTAAAGAGACAGGGTCTCGCTCTGTCCCCCAGGCTGGAGAGCTGCGGCATCATCTCAGCTCCCTGCAGCTCTCTCTCCCGGGCTCAAGATATCCTCCTGCAATTCAGCCTCCCAAAGTGCTGGGACTACAGGTGTGAGCCCCTGCACCCTGCCTGGGAATTTGGTTTTTGAATCCACCTTTTAATGTATTTACTGCTTTGTGTGTGGATGATACTACTGTTAACCCAGATTTTGTGCCTGAGTTCTCAGTAACGTTAAGATCAGCTGGGCGATTTGTGCTGAGGTGGATGCTGCAGCCGCCTGGCGTGGTGCAGCCCGATCTAGGGAGGTGGGGGCGCAGGGCTCGGCCCCCCAGGCCCTTTTTTAGCCCCTCTGCCTCCCTCTCCACCGTCATCTGTGTTCCTCTCGTTGCTGTGTGAGGCTTGGCGACAGCGACTGCTTTCCGACTCTCAATCTTTCAAAGCACACCTGCGGCCTGGGCCCTAGACGGCTGCTGCGTCCTGGGGCAGGGCGGGTGGGCCCCCCGGGGGCAGAGCAGTCTGGAGTGTGGAATGTGTTCTGGAAGCCCCTGGCAGCGGCTGGCCCAGGGCTGCAGATGGCCAGCGTGTTTCCCGAGGTTGTCAGGGAAATGGAGAGGGATGGCTGGGGCAGGTTCCTCGACCCGCCCAGGCCCTGGGGGGCGCTGGGGCGGGGGCGGGCCGTCCTGCAGCCCTGGCCGCCTCCCGCCACCTTCCCTGCGGTGGCCCTTACAGGACTAGGTTTCCTTTGTAGTGGAAGTGGCTGGTTGCGGGCGGGGCCTGTGCTGTGGGGCGTGCTCTCTGACCCACCCGGAAGAGAAAAGGTGCTGCCGATTGTGACAGCCACGTGCGCCGCTCAGGGGCGAGGGACTCAGACTGGCCCGCCCGCGCCGTCCAGGCCACGGTGGGCTCAGCCCTGGCGTCTTCCCGGCTGCTCCCTCCATTCGGGGTCCTGGAGGTCCATCCTCTCCATCCTCACTCCCTCGGGTCCAGGCTTCGCCCTCCTGACCTGGCCCCGCCCCCGGTCCCGCCCCACCCTCCTGACTTGGTCCCGCCCCTGGTCCCGCCCCACCCTCCTGACTTGGTCCCGCCCCTCCCTCCTGACCTGGCCCCGCCCCCAGTCCCGCCCCGCCCTGCTTGCAGAGTCTCCTGCTCTGGAGGGCAAAGCCTGTGCCTTGGGGCCGGCTCCCAGATTTCCTCTCCGTCCCCTCCGCCACGGTGCTGTCTTGGGGGACGTCTGTTGAGGGGCAGGCCTTATCCTCTCCAGGGCAGGCCTGTGGGACCCCATGCTGCCATGCTCCGGCATGCACAGACTCCCGGGGTCTCACCTGTGCAGGTATCTGAGGCCCTTTGTGGGGAGAGCCCCTCGGTTGGACTGAGGAAAGCTTTCAATTAATTTCTTCAGAGAGAAAATGACGAGGAGATGCAAGCCGCCAAAGAGAAGCTGAAGTACTGGCAGCGGCTGCGGCACGACCTGGAGCGTGCCCGCCTGCTGATCGAGCTCCTGCGCAAGCGGGAGAAGCTCAAGCGCGAGCAGGTGAGGCCCTGGAGGGCACTGAGGCCTCCGTTAGTCTCCGGGAGGAGGTAGAAATGCCCTGAGCAGCTCGGCAGAGCAGGTCCACCCTCAGGGACCTGCAGTCCTGCCCATTGCCCTCCGTCTGCCTCGGTGCTGCCCACCTCCCTGCGTGTCCCTGCCCCACTGTTGACCCCACGGTAGTGCCTTGCTCGGGGCCAGGCCAGGGTTGCACTGACCGTCTGTCCCGGACTGCGAGGCCTTCGTGGAGGCCGGCACAGGTGCCTGTGGGAGGCTGGGGCGCTTAGACAGGAGCTTCTGTGTGGCCACAGAGCCTGCTCACGTGCGGCTCCTTACAGCTGGGCGCTTCCTCTGTCCTCACAGGTGAAGGTGGAGCAGGTGGCCATGGAGCTGCGGCTCACCCCACTGACCGTGCTGCTGCGCTCAGTCCTGGACCAGTTGCAGGAGAAGGACCCCGCAAAGATATTCGCCCAGCCCGTGAGTCTGAAGGAGGTGGGTGTTCACGGCTGCCCAGCTGTCCCTTCGCACTTGTGACAGTGTGGATTTGTGCTGCTGTTTGATTAGTAGATGTGTAACTAAGTAGAGTATGTTACTTCTATTTTTAATTCTCATTTTTAACAATTTTTTTTTTAAATTATAAAAGTGATACCTTTCATTGTAAAATACTGGAAGTGTGAGGGGTTGGAGGCTCCCCTCAGCTGGGGCCCTCAGTGCTTGGTGTCTGTCCCGCCAGCACCCCGCTACCTGCTTTTGGGGAAGGAGCCTAAGTCAGGAGGGCCCTGCAGGGACGTGGGTTTCCGATCCGACTGGCCTCCTTGCTGCCTCTCGTTAGCTGTGGGAGATAGTCTGTACGGTGTGTGTGAGCGTGCGTGTGTGTGGCTCTCAAATAGGAGGGGTGGGTTATTGGTTATATGGAGTAATAAATATACAATAAGCTAAGTGTCCTTTTTAGTTTGTAAATGATTATTTTTCCTCCCTAAAATTAGGTACCAGATTATTTGGATCACATTAAACATCCCATGGACTTTGCCACAATGAGGAAACGGTTAGAAGCTCAAGGGTATAAAAACCTCCATGAGTTTGAGGAGGATTTTGATCTCATTGTAGATAACTGCATGAAGTACAATGCCAGGGACACCGTGTTCTATAGAGCCGCAGTGAGGCTGCGTGATCAGGGCGGTGTTGTCCTGAGGCAGGCCCGGCGCCAGGTGGACAGCATCGGCTTGGAAGAGGCCTCGGGGATGCACCTGCCCGAGCGGCCCACTGCGGCCCCCCGGCGGCCTTTCTCCTGGGAAGACGGTAAGAACTGGGCGCCGTGTCCGAGGAGAGACGGGAGCATGTTCCTCCCTGCAGGGCGGCTCTGTCCTGCTTTGTGTCACCAGCTCTACGTCGGCACAGTCCAGGAGAAACGACACCAACCACATGTGTCATTTTAAATTTTCTAGTAGCGTCACCAAAAGATTAAAAGAAACAGGTGAAGTTTATATTAATAATGTATCTTATTTAACTCAGTATGTCCAAAGCATTGTGATTTCAACCTGAGAGCAACGTCACAGTCACCGCGGGTGTGCTTTGTTGGTGTTCGTACTCTTTGCTGCCTGCTGTGTGTCTGGCTTGTGGCACATCTCACTTCAGACCAGCCACAGCTCACGTGCCCGCATGAAAGACCATGTGGCCAGTGGCTGTTCCTGGGGCAGCCCAGGTCTCAATCACACAGCCCAAGAAAGCAGTTTGGTTGGGGATTTGCCCCCAGAGCAGGCCTTGGTCCACTTGCAGCCAGAGGAGCTGTGGCTGTGCCAGTGGCCTCTCCCCTCCTGGTTTGCACCAGCTGCAGAAGGGGCCTCCGCGTGCTGTGCCCACAGCGCCCCCGGACTCCAGCCTGGGCCCGGGTGTCTCGGCTGCCCCGGCACACACGTGGCTGTCTGAGCACCCACCTCCTCCCTTCTGTAGACAGATCCTCGAAAACCAGGGCTGCCTCTCACCGCGCCTCGCTTGTCAAGCTGGCAGTAGCATTTGTTGAATTACGTGAACTGTCCAGATGGGTTGACAGAGCACCTCAAAGGATGGTTTTCCTAAGTTTAAAGTTGTTTGCACAAGTCCTGGTGTGTCTGGTTCATTTGTCCGAAGATCCCATGTCCTTGATTTCTTAGCCTAACCTTCCTCCGGATGAGCTGTGCTTCGGTGACGCACCACCCCTCCCTCCGTGTGTGTGGGTCGTAGGTCGTGGGGTTTGGCTGAGCCGGGGGCCGTGGCTCCCTCTGCTCCCCCTCAGGCAGCAGTTCCTGCCTCCTGTGCCCAGCACAGTGGGACTGTCTCCAACCAGAGCTCAGGCATCTAGGGCATGCAGGGTAGGTTGTACTGTTTTTTTAAGAAATGGGAATATATTTTTATTTTTGGTCTCTGATTTTAAGATTAACACTTGTTCTTGGAAAAATTTGGAAAACAAGTGCAAGCCCAAAACCCAGTGGCAGCTCTCAGTGAATCCAGGTAGAGCTGTAGGTCCTGGGTCTGTGGTCCCCGGTGCGGTCCAATCAGAGCCAGCTTTTCTGAGACATCTCTAGGGGTCCTGAGAGGCGCAAGGCTGAGAGCCCCTCACAGCGGGCCACGGCCTCCAGGTGCTCACCCTTGCCCAGAGTGTCCTGCCTGCAGCAGCCACTGCCTGGCGTGGACCTCTTGCCGGCCAGCAGCACTCGGAGGCCCACCGGCGCCGTGGCTGCGCTCAGGATGGCTGCCGGTTGCCGGCCCTTAAAGGCGGGAAGACCCAGCGTGCAACCTGCCTGGGCTCAGTGGAGAGTCCTGGGCCCCCCGGGCTCTGCTCCCCAGCCCCTCCCTCGGCTCCTGCCACTCTGCCTTTGAACAGAAAGGACTTGGGGGCCTCTGGTTGTGGACGCCTTTCAGATAATGGACAGCAGGTAAATTTCTACACCCAGGCATTTTGCTAAGCAGAAAAGGATGAAAAGTACCAATTTATTTTTCCCTCAGTGTTTGGGGTGTAAACAGATGAGCCAGTGGGTTATCCTGTTCCTCGACACGGCTGCTCCTCAGGGTGCCCGGCGCCCCTCCCAGCGCCTGAGCCCTGGTGACGGGGCCCCATGGCATAGACACAGGGGCTTCTGGGCTGCTTAAAAAACCCCAGACATCAGGAGGCTTTTTCTTTGGGGTTTCGAATGATGTGAATTCTGTTTGTAGGAGCATTTTCAAGGTGTTGTCTGTGAAGTTTGGCTGGGCACAGTGGCTGACTCCTGTGGTCCAGCACCTTGGGAGGCCGAGATGGGAGAGAGCTGGGAGGCACCGCCGTGCTCCAGCCTGGGCCACAGAGCAAGACACTGTCTCTAAAAAACATTGTGTCTGTGAAGTTTGTTCAGAGTGATGGTGTGGGTGCAAGTCTTGGACGATTGTATTTGAGGCATTAATATTTACTTGTCTGTGGTGGCGCCTGGTGGCTTCGTGAGAAAGACAGACAGGTGCCGTCCGCAGCACGTTTGTTTCTAGAGGCAGGTGAATTCGTTAGTGTCTGGACAGTCTTTTCTCTCCCTCTTTTCTCTCGCTCTGGTTTTATCTTCAGGTGGTTTAAAGAGCAGCTTCTTGGCCATCTTCTCTGCTAACTTAAGGTTGTCAGTGCTTTATAAGTTGTAGCGTTTTACTGAAATTGCTAGGGATTTTGTAGTAAACATGCCTGAAATTGAGAATGATCTGTGAATTTTGCAGCCCAGTTTTAATAAAGCCACACAGTGATCTACATCTGAAGACGTCAGCTAAGACGGCATTTATGATGTGCAGACAGCCCCAAGTTAACACGTTTGCAAATCGCCAGGTGTTTGCAGAATCAGCACAGGTCCATCTCGAGCTTTGCCGGGTTGGTGGAGCACATGTCTGGTGGTCTTTGTGTTGCACCCTCACTTGAACAGTCAGGACGTTTTCACAGGAGGACTTGGTTGAGTCATGTTTCAGGACAGGTTGCAGATGTCACCTGGACGCTGCCCCTGCTGCAGTGACACTGTCTGCACAGTGTCCCTAGCTGGCCTAGCAATTCTCCATCAGGTGCATCCCGACGTCTCCCTGTAGCAGCGGCCCCGTCGTGGGTTAGAGCGAGGGGGGAGGGCCTGTGTCTTCAGCAGCCACTCTGGGGCCTTGGCCAAGGGTGATTTCAAAGGTGGGACTAGTGAGGTGTTTTCGGGTGCAGCAGGGGTTTGACGACTGACGCTCATGTCCTTTGGTTCAGTGGACAGGTTGCTGGACCCAGCCAACAGAGCCCACATGGGCCTGGAGGAGCAGCTGAGAGAGCTGCTGGACATGCTCGACCTCACCTGCGCCATGAAGTCCAGCGGCTCGAGGAGCAAGCGGGCAAAGCTGCTCAAAAAAGAAATCGCTCTTCTGCGAAACAAGCTGAGCCAGCAGCACAGCCAGCCCCCCGCGGGGTCAGGTACTGGCAGCTTTGAAGAGGACGGTGCTCCGCTGGGGCTGGAGACGGGCGAGGAAGGTAAGCCGCTGCTGAGTGAGGCCGCTCGCACCCCCTGCCAGCCAGGGCTGAGGCGCAGACACGGGCGTCCCAGGGCCCCCCGAGTGTGCTCACCGCTAGGCGTGTGAAGGTCACGGAGTGCACGCCTGATACTCCCCTTTAGAAAGGCGGCACAGCGAGGTTGCCTGTGCTGGGGTTTTCAGTTAAATAGTTCACAGAGTTTGGGGCACAGAATAAATTTTTTCTCTCAACTTGGGCCTGAAAAACTGTTTGAAAAGAATGACTTAGGTCTTACACTGTGTTAAACAGTTAAATTGTAGATGAGAGTAAGAAGTATTCTTGTTGTACTTTGTAAATTGAGGGAGAGCCATTTATGCCCTAGGTTACCTGAGGCAGCTTTGTGAAGGGCCGTTTTAAACTGTTGTCATTTAACTGCTCTTCCCTGGCCTGTGGAGGGTGGGGAGGCTCTGCTGGGGCCTGCAGCTCTGGACAGCTGTCCCTGGGGGGTGGCTTGTTGTCATAGTAACTGAAGACTGTCTGGGGATGGAGCGGTTGTGAGACAGGAAGTAAACAGGAGAAGAAATCATGTCCCACTGGGAAGCCAGTGGGGTCCAGCACAGAGCGTGAACGCTGAGTGGTGAGCTGGTTCCCCGAGGAGTTGCCTGTGTGTGTCTTGGCTGGGCCGGAGGGCAGAGGTGGCAGGTCCGTGTTTGTAAAAGGGAACTTCAGGTGAAAGTTCTGAAAATTCAAATTGAGCGTGGAGAAGTTGGCAGAAAGTGATGCCCGCTGGTTTGTTTTGCTCTCTGGAGCCCCAGACCTCCCCACTGACCCCCCCCCCCAGCCAGCAGGTGGTTTATCACCTTCCCGACTTACCCAACTTACCACACATCCAAACACGAAGAGCAGCCTTAAAAGCAAGACACACACATGCAGTTGTTCCTTAACTTGCTTTTTAATAAAAGCTTCCACCTCTGGCGGGCATGTGTGTCCACACGCGCAGGTCTGCCTCGGTCCTTGCAGCGACACGCGGTGTCCTGTCCGGAGGCGCCGCGGTGGCCAGTGCTGCGGGTCCTGGCATGACAGCCTCTGATCCCTCTGAACTCAGCACCGTTTCCTGTCCTGTGACTTCTTTTTGTCCCCTTGTCGCGTTGGGCAACTAGAACTAGAACCGTGAAGTTTTTCTTTCTCTTTGAAATTTACCTTCTGTGTATACAGCTAAGAATTCTTCATGCACCGTTTTTTCACTCATTTATACCCATTTTTGTTTCAGTTTTATGAGTCTTTTGTTTAGGTCACCTTAGCATAAGACCCAGACTCTAGACCTTCTCTTTTGGGTAACCTAAATGATAGTAGGGCCAGAGAATAAAGGCTTTATTTTTCCCTGTGCAACACCCTTGCTGTCTGCTCTCTGAAAAGCCTTCATCACCAGCCCATGACCCTACCTCTGCCTTTGCAGGTCCTGGTGTATTTTCTCTGAGGAGCATTTGCTTGCAGGAGCCCTTGGCCCTCAGGCCTACCCGGGACCTGGGGCTGCCCCCTTTGTGCCCAGGGGGTCCAGGTGGCATCATTGCCTGGTTCCCATGGCCTTTGCTTTCCTCTGGCCTGTGGCAGATCCTCTTCCCACCTCCTGAGCCGTCCTCTGGCCATGCACGGTCCTCGGACCTGTGGGCGTCCCTCAAGCGGACTGTGCTCGTGTGCTGCTTGCCCTGCTCAGTGAGCTGGGGACGAGGTTTGTCCTTAGTTCACCATCGTCAAAATGGCTAATCCTGGAAAGCTGCCCCCACACAGCCCTGCCCTCTTAGCTGCAGAGCACCAGGTTACCCTGGCGGCCCTGGCTTCAGGGCTGAGGACCCTCGGTTGAGCCGCCTGCCCCTGCGAGAGTGGGTTCCCCACACCCTCCCTGTGGGCAGGAGCAGCTGGGCCTCTTGGAAGTAGCCCTGAGGTCATTTTAAAGAAAGTATACACAAAGTGAGCTCTGAGACAAAAGATGGCCAGGGGTGGCTTGGAACTGTGTTTACAGTGATGGTAGGAGCAGGGCGATTTCCCTCGCTGATGGGAAGGTGGACGGGAAGGCCAGTGGGCTGAGAGCCCTTCTGGGGCGGGAGTGGCAGGGCCCCTTGGAGAAGGTCAGGGGCAGCCACAGACATGTTGGCGAGTTGTACAGAAATGTCAACTCGTGACGCTTATTATGGGATAAAAACCAAGAATCAGACATTTAAAAAATGTTTTAGCACATTCTCCTAAACGTTCTCCTAAGCCATATGGCCCCTCTCTTTTTCTTAAACATAACTACAATATTATCATAGCTAAAAAAGTCGTAATTCCTTAATGTCCAATACAGAGTCTCACTTAAGTTGTAATTTAACGATGTTTGTGTAGCATTTATGTTGTTCCATTTGAAGCAACTTGAACAAGGATAGCTGTGGGAGCCTGGCCCCGAGGCCCTGGTTTCTGAAGGAAGGAGACGTCCCTGGGCTGCCAGGTGGCAGTGGCCCCCTGTCCTTGGGACCCCTAGGGCTGTGCTGTCACTGGGACTCAGTCTGCTGAGTGCCAGGGTTCGGGCTGCTCTCGTCAGCCGGCCCTGCCCTGCTGACGCCTGGCGACTGAGCACGTGCAGGGCGAGGGCCGAGCTGAAGGGGGAAGTTGCTGATGCGAGTTGCAGGAGTTGGTTTGCTGAGCTCTTGGTTTGCCCTGTGCTCGAGCTTTGGCTTCAGTGGAGGAACAGGTGCGCAGTCTGGAAGGCAGGTGTCTGGGAGGAGAGTCTCCACGGTGTGCTGGTGAGCGGGGCTTGCGTGTCAAGTTGTCGGGATCTCAAGTCACGGGGGACAGGCCTCCCCCTGGCGGAAGGCTCCAGAGAGTCCACTGTAGTCGAGTGCAGCTCCGTGGGGCACGGCTGTGTGCACAGCAGAACACGTTGTCCTGTTGGTCATGAAAGGATTTTGTATTTTTGCTCTTAAAATGTACCGTGTCTGTGGCTTTATCCCTTCAGAATTGCCAGGAAGGAAGTGCCAGGCGGGATGGCGGTAGGGGCGGTGAGGTTGCTAGTCCTGTGCTGAAAGTGTCCCTGTACATTGCATTGTGACTTTCCGAAGCCTTGCGTGGCTTTGGTAAGGAAGCATTTGATTGTGTGGTGGGCGGGTGCCCAGGCGGGGAAATACTGTGGAGCTGTCCCGCACGCTTCCCTGGGCCTTTCAGTTTTTGCAGAGCAGCTAGTGTAGATTAGGCAGCCTGTGTGGGAGACCGTTGCATGGTTAAACTTTTTGCTGTTTGTAGATGTGATAAATACCAATGAGTGGATCTCTAGGATACTGACTTTTATATTTGCAAGGTCTGAGACTCTCTTACATTTGATTGTTACACAGATTGTTCTGGAAGTTAACTTAGCATCTCTCATATGCAGTCAGTAAAACACAGAATGGTTAGTGGGCAAGGAGCTGCCTAAAGGAATTCTCATACCTGCGTGTTAACATGCAAAACCACTTCCGCTCACGTGACAGAGCTGGGCAGCTGCTCTGTCGGGCCGGCTCCGCTGGGGCGGGTCTGGGGTGCCTCGCTGCCCGGCACAGCCCCTGTGTTCTCTCACCTGGTGGGCTAGGAGAGTGAGGCACAGGGAGGTTCAGTGGCCTGCGTGTGGGTTCAGGCTGGTGGGGGTGGGTTCGCACCTGGACGTCCGAGCGGCCTCTGCCTTTGACCACTGCCCTCCTGGGTGCTTCGGTCAGCCCTCGGGAGCGTGTCCTGTGAGCCTCGTGCTGGGGCCAGCAGCCTGGTCTGTACGTGGAGCTGACCGCAGGGCGGGGACAGCTGGGGTCAGGGTGCACGGGGCCCAGCGCAGAGTGAGGATGGGCCTGGGACCATCGGGCCAGGCAAGGGAGGGGACAGGGCTGAGCACAGGGCGGGTGAGGACAGGCTGGGGACGAGTGCGCTCAGCCGAGGCAGTGCCTGGGGGCCGCTCCTGGTTGGGCAGTAAGATCAGGCCATCCCTGTGGTGCGGAGATGGTTGGGGGTCTGGCGTGGGGCGTCTTGGCTGGGCCAAGAGCTCGAGGTGGGAGGGTGTGGACCCTGGTGGAGGAGGGCTCGTGTGCGCGGCTGCTGCCCGGCAGGACTGGGAGGCGGGTCTGAGGTTCCCCAGCTTTGGAGAGGCGGCCAGAGGTGGTGTGGGGAGGACCCTGCGGGTGCCCAGTGCTTGGCTGGGAGGAGGCTCCTTCAGGTTCCATCTTCCACTGCCCGGTGCTGCCAAGGCCAAGACTGAGTGAGGGTGGCTGCCAGCTTCGGCCCCACAGGCCACAGGGGTCACAGCGAGCAGCTCAGCGCAAGGTCAGGGCGAGGAGGAAGAGGAGGCAGGAAATGAGTGAGGGCGAGTCCCTGTGGCTCCGGCCGCTCCTCCCAGACACCTGCCGGCCCTGGAGGCTGGAGGGAAATGCGGAAGCTCGGGACAAGGACGCAGCGGTTATTGACAACTTAGTTTCCACCCAGTCAGTGTCCCATGTGTTCTATCAATCTGTCCGAGACCTGTTAGGGAGTCTGAGCGGGGCGGGTGGGAGACGCCGACAGGGTTCAGTGTCCACGCACGGGTGTCCTGCTCTCCAGATGGGTGCTTCTGCCTCTGGGCGTCAGTTTTAGGTGCTAAGAGGAGCTTGTTTCCTCTCTCAAACTTCGTAATAAAAGGTGTTTTTAAACAAAAGGCTTTTTGTTGAGGTAACACTTTCCCCGTTGGTGTTTGACTCCCTGTGAGGGCTGCAACCCCGTTGAGTGGCAGTGGGACATGGAGGTGCCTGTAGCCCAAGCGCCGCCAGGCTGTGCCAGAGCAGGGCCGGCCCCTCGGCACCAGCGGTTTGCTGGCCCCGTCTCGGGGAGGACTTTTTGGTATTATTCTTAAACATTAGTCTGAGTTAATCTGGTGGCTCAGAGACGTCAGTGAAGCTTATAAGTGGTGTAGTGCTTCATTTTCAGAATGGCTTTTTTGATTGAAATATTAACCATATGTATTTCAAACGGTTTTTGGAAAGTTTGCAGGCTTAATAAAAACTAAACCACTGATAATATATACTACTTAGGATTATTTAAATTGTTACTCTTGGTTTTACATCACACTTCCCGTAGCTGAAATCAGTCCTGCTTGGAAAGGACTGTCAGTGGCTCAGCCCAGCGTGGCAGAGCCTCTCGCTGTGGCCTCCTGGCCACACCCCCTGCCCCCGAGCGCTGTTCTCTGCCTTTTCATTGCTAGTTGCGAATTTTACAAAAGCCGTTTTAAAGAGACTAAAATAGTCTTCTTCCAAAGACTGTTTTTATTTTTGAAGTGAGATTCAAAAGGAAAAGCTACTGTTAACAGTGTTCAGAGATACAGCACAGAAGTTGTGTGTTCCGAGATGAGTGGGGATTTTTTTATTGCTTTTCTTGAGAATCACCCACAGCTACTCACCACTCATGGTTTTGGCGTTGACTTGGCAAACCCGACCAGAGCTCAGGTTAATGTTTGTCTCCTTTTGTTTGCTAACCTGTGGTCCAGGGTAGAGCTCTGTGGAATGCCAGTGTAAGGCCCTTAGTTATGTGAAATACCTTTTCTTCCTCAAGGTAAGTGAACTGTTGATTGTAGAGACTGTCATGAACGTGAATGATGTGTTTGATATTGGCCTTTGTGAAATAATCTTTCACAGTTTGTTGCAGAACGTAGCTGGGCACCGGGCTCTGCGCCCAGGGTGCCAGGCCCACGGCCTTTGGCCTTAGGGAGGCGCACAGTGTGGCCCGAGCCCCATGGGGCCGCTCCCTGCGTAGCAGACAGTTATTTGTGATGCTTTATTTCCTTAATTGAATTAGTATTTTGGTGGACTTCACATTTATAGTAAGTTTTATAATAGATTTTATAATCTTCAGTTTTCAAAAATCACTTTATTTATAATTTTTTCAGGAGATAAATCTCCCCCTAAACTTGAACCATCAGATGCATTACCTCTTCCTTCAAACTCGGAGACTAATTCAGAACCACCAACCCTCAAACCAGTAGAACTCAACCCAGAGCAGAGTAAACTATTCAAAAGAGTCACATTTGATAATGAATCACATAGCACTTGCACTCAGAGCGCACTGGTAAGCGGACACCCTCCAGAGCCCACCCGCGCCAGTAGTGGCGATGTGCCGGCGGCGGCCTCCGCGGTGGCGGAGCCATCAAGCGATGTAAACAGACGCACTTCTGTTCTCTTCTGCAAACCGAAAAGTGTAAGCCCCCCAAAGTCTGCCACGAACACTGAAACCCAGCCAACTTCTCCTCAGCTAGGGACCAAAACCTTTTTGTCTGTAGTCCTTCCGAGGTTGGAGACTCTTCTGCAGCCAAGGAAAAGGTCGCGGAGCACATGCGGAGACTCCGAGGTGGAGGAGGAGTCCCCGGGAAAGCGCCTGGACACAGGTAAATGTCTCGGTGGCTGGCCGAGAGCACCTCGCGGCCGTGCTGAGACGCGTTCGACCGCCAGGGAGCTGGGCAGGAGGCGTGTGAGGCGCTGAGCTTGTGTTGTGCAGCACTCTCTTAATTTCCAGAGAAGACAGTGCAGTTTTTCTTTCAGAAGCCCCAGATTGTAGGTCTGAGGCTGGCGCCCTCTCGGGGGTTGGAGGGGCGTCTGCCACAGGTGGCTGCGTGGCCTCCCGGTGGGCCCTGCAGAGCGGTGGCCAGGGCTGCTCTCTGCTCTGCCTTTCCCTCCGAGTTTTCTCAGCACTAGGAGTGACTCCGGGTGTGTTCTTCAGTTGGCCCTCTTGGCCTTGGCACATCTGGGTAAACCGGTGGCCGTGGGACCCTGGAGTAGAACCCGGGCCTTCCCTCCTAAGAACAGCTTGTCCCGGGCCTCTGAGAGGGTCTGTCCTTAGTCTAAATGCACCACTTTGCAGTTGATTTAAGCATTTTAATATTTTCTCACTTTTTTGTGCTCTGTTAAGTGCATATGTGGTGAATTACTGTCTGCTGAAATAGCACTTGAACGTGGTTCTCCTTTACTACTCAGCTTTTGTAACTTCAGTCTGTTTGAGTAATTTCCCAAGGCGTCCCCCGTGTGTTGCGTCAGTAGCGTGGATAGCGTGTTCGGGAGGCCGCTGGGCTGGAAGGACTCGGCCTTTGCTCTGGCAGCCTCTCTCCCTGACCCCTCGGGGGACAGCCACGGACGAGGAGCCACCGTCATTCAGTGGTGGCTGCACCTGGGGCGGTGCCAGGTCACATCTCCAGCATCTCCGATCGGGACCCTGTTTGTAGCGTGTTTGTTCTTTTGTTCCGTGTCCTGAGTCAGAGCTGGATTCCTGTGTGTTTGTCTGTCAGACCTGGATAAGGAGAAGTGCCTTTCCTTGCGGCTGCGCCAGGGTGTGGGTGACGCCTCACATTTCGGCAGTGGGGGTGTGGCCTGGGGGTTGCGCTGTTTCCTGGCGCAGTGAGCGGAGCGGAGTGGTGAGGCCTGCCTGCGAGGGCCGCGCCCAGCCCCTCCGTCCCGTCTCTGCCTGCGGCGTCCCCGAGGAGACCAGACTCCATCAGGTCTGTACGGGGCTGTACATTTCCTGCCACGGCCAACAGACAGATTGTGCCTTTTGTTGCCAAAGTCATTTCTTATAAATTTCATTTTAATTTGTATGAAAATTTTGCACATAAATTAATTTTATAGAAATTTTCTACCTATGAAAGTTTATTTTGATGGATTGATGTTAAATTGGGATTTTTTAAATAATTTGATAAAACCTGTTTTTAGTTTCTAAGTAACAGGAGGCAATTTAAGTGTTTCATAGGATACAGATAAAGATGGATCGAATTTGTCTCAGTATTTGGGAATTTCTCCTAACTATACTTTGGCAGGGCGTGGTGGCTCACACCTGTAATCCCACCACTTTGAGAGGTTGAGGCAGGACGATCGCTTGAGGCCAGGAGTTTGAGACCAGCCTGGGCAACGTAGCAAACGTTCTCTACAAAAAAACAGAAAAATTAGCTGGGTGTGGTGGCGCCAGCCTGTGGTCTCAGCTAATCAGGAGGCCGAGGTGGGAGGATCTCTCGAGCCCAGGAGTTCAAGGCTGCAGTGAGCTATGATCACACCACTGCACTCTAGCCCGACTCCAGGGCGACAGAGCAAGACTTGGTCTCAAAAGAATGAAACCAAAACTATACTTTGGCCTTTTTTAGCCAAATTTAACGAAGACTCTTTTACCTGGTTTCTAAAGCTCACGGAAAAGTCCCAGTGGTGATGAGCAGAGTCCGCACGCTGTGCTCTGGGTGCCCGGAGACGGTTCAGTGGGAGTCACAGTGCCCGGAGCCAGACCCGGCCGGCAGGATCTCCTGGTCTTGGTTGCCCACGCCACACACACAACACGGAGCTCGGACCTATCCCCTATTTCCTCTGGGTGTCACGTCTGTCGGTGGCACCGTGCAGGGTGCCGTGTGTAAAGGCCCCGCCGAGCGGCTGGTGTCAGAGGCAGGGGCCTCCCTCCCTGCTCTCCGGGTGCTTCCCCCGGTGGCTCCACTGGAGCCTTTGCCACCTGCGGGCCCCCAGCCCTGGGCGTGGTTTTCCTGGTGCTGGAGCCTCTCAGACTTGCCGGTCCGATGTCCCCTGCAGGAAATAACGTGTCCCCTCTGTTCCACTTTTCCACGTCTGAGTGGAGTATCTGCAGGGGTTCAGTGGCAACCGTGAGTCTTAAAGCAGTCCTGCCACAGTCCTTTAATAAGCATGGTCCACAGCGTGCGTTTCTTGAAGAGTATTTGTGCCCTTTGACCCTGACTGAAATGGAGATTTCTGCTTTCTTATTCCAGAGTGGCAGTAGCTTTCAGTGGCCGCGTGGTGAACCCCTGAGCACACTCCTGGGCAGCCGAGAGCCTTAGCGCTGGGATCAGACCCTCAGAAGCGCAAGGCGTCTGCCGCTGCGCCTGCTCAGCCGGGGCGGGCTGGGCGCGGTCTGTTGCCGGCTCCGCGCCTTCTGCACCTGCCCTGTCCCGCCGCACGCCTGGGATCTCTTGCTCCAACTTGCAGTTCTTCAGTCTGAGGACTTGAAGTATTTGGAACCTTGTGAATTCTTTCCAAACATTCCTCCACTGCTCTGAACTTGGAGGGCGTTCTTTGGTGTTCTCCAGTGCACTGCAAGATCCCGTGTTAGCGTAAGAGCAGATCTGCTCGCTCTGAGACTCCTCCCCTGGGGCCAGGCGTGCGTGCACCAGGCCTCGCGGGGCTCTGAGTTCTCTGGACGTCACCTCGGAGCCATCCCTGGCTCATAGCTTCCTTCTTCTGTGACTGCTCATTTATGTCCAGCAGTGACCGCCAGGCCAGCGCTTACCTGCCCTTCCTCTCCTGAGACTCCCGCTTCGAGATTCTCGTGCGTGCTGGGGGTGAGCGCGTGGGTGCTGGTGTCCTCAGCCTGTTGAGGGGAAGCTGAGCTGCTTCTGCCCTTCCCTCCCGACTAAATGGCCTTTTCACTGTTTCCCAGGCTCCCACTTTGCTAATGTGCTGGGTGGCTCACTCTTTGGACCCCACTCACTGTCCCTTACCTCAGCTGGGGCTGGAGCTGTGCCGAGCTGTGCCGGGCTGTGCCGAGTGGCCGTCGCGACACACACAGGGCCCCTGTACTTTGCATTCACTTAATTCTCACCATCTCATTGCGACCATCGGTCCAGCCTCTAAACAACACAAACACCGGCCCTTGGAGAGGTCTCGGCCCCCCAGCCCACCCTCTGCAGGGCAGAGCCTCCGAGAGCTGGCAGGACGTGTCAGTGCCTTGGCCTCCTGAGCATGGGTGGTTAATGGAGGACACAGAGGAGAGCCCGGTGCCGTGGCCCAGTGCCGTGGCCCGGGAGCCCGCAGCAGCACAGCCGACAGCATTGGACTGCACTGAGTCCCCCCCTGAGCATGCTCAGAGCTGGCCTGTGTGGCCTGTGTTTCCCGCGGGGGGCGCAGCGTGGCCCTTGCGGTGGACGCATGGCACCATGTGAAGACGTGGCATCAGCAGTGCTCTTCTTTGTGTTCTACCCGATCTCCCGTCTCCCTCTGCCTCGGTTTCCCTTCCCTCCCAGCAGTCGCTGGTGGATTGTCGCCTGTCTCGCTGGCTGCCACCCCGAACGCCTGCTGTGGCCACCTGAGAAGTCCTGCCCATGGGGATGGGCCCTGCGCCGTGGGCGCGGGTGGGCATCTGGCCTGGGCCTTTGGCCTGTCACAAGCTGGTCTCAGCAAGAGCAGCGTGGTGTGGGGGTCTTCTTATGTGCGATGTTTTCACTGAAAAGTTGAAAAATGTACCAGAAACGCTGCGTTTTTGGCAGTAGAAAATCACATGGGCAGAGGATGATGGGCACCACCCGCCGCCCTTGCGTGCCGTGTGTACTCGCTTCCCAGCGTGCGGACGTGTCTGCAGCGTCCTGTGAGCCTGTGAGGGCAGGGTGGCCGTGTGGGGTGCCGGCGCAGGGCAGGAGGGCTGTGTCTACCCCACCTGGCTGAGCCTGCACCTGTCCCCGGCCCCAGGCGTCCCGGTGGCCGTTGGCCCTGGGGGGTGGGGAGCCTGGGGTTCCTGGGCAGGGGCAGCTGGAGGGTTCTTGGCATCCGTGTGGGTTGGGAGGGCAGAGGCCAGAGAGGAACCGGCCCGGTGGTCACACCTGCAGGCCCCGTGGGTGTGGGCTGTTCAGAGAAGGGGGTTCCCAGCCACAGGCGACTGGCAGTCTCAGGAGGGCCTTTGCAGACCCGCTCCCTGGGCAGCCCTGGGTGTGCCATGGAAAAGCCTGGCTGGCGGGAGAGCCTCGGTGCCGCCAGGGTCATCAGAGTGGCCGGGGCGGGGGGCCGCTGCCCAGCGGGCAGAGGAGGGTGTGCGGGTTCCAAGTCTGGTCTTTCTCCTCCTCCTAGGAGGTCATAAAGGCCACTCAAGGCTGGGGCAGCAGTGGGGACCCCGACTCTCTGGCGGGGGAGTGGCAGCTCTTTCCCAGGAGCCTCTGCTCTCTCATGTTTCATAGTGACTTGACCTTCAGCATTGAGCAAAAATACTCGTGCAGGAATAGTTGCTGGACGTTCCCTCCTGCTCTGCACGGGCCTGTGTGAGCGCCTACTGTTTGCAGATGCCCTGTGGGCAGGGGGCCTGTCTTTGTGCACCTCAGGCCTTGGGCTGCCCGTGCTGGGACCGCCCAGAGGCTGGCGTGGGACTCCAGAATCTTCTGGGCCACGTGTCATTCCAGGTGCTCCCAGGGCCGCTGAGAGTGGGGTCCCGGTGAGCTGTGCCGGCCTCAGTGCTTGGAGAAGCCACTCCCATGGGGCTCTGTCGTCCCCAGGCAACAGCTTCTCAGGACATGTCCGGGCCTGGCCTGGCCACTTGGTGTCCCTGAGGCGAAGGCCACCTGTTCCCTGTGTGCTCAGCTGGGTCCCAGGTGTCTGCACTGCCTGCCGCTTCCCACGTGCTCGGCAGCGTTTCCCGGTGTATGTACGTATGTGACGTGTCACCTTGATGTTATGCGTCCTCGAATTAAATGCTCAGGACAATTAAGAGGGGGCACTTGATGATGGAGTCTCTTCTTCCTGTGTTCCAGTCCTGTCCCTTCAGGCGTCAGTTGAGGGCTGGGCCTCAAGTCACCCCTCTGGCAGACTTGTGGGCTGGGGCTGGGAGTGTTGCAGGTGCGGCTTTGCTGTGCCAGGGCCGCAGGCACCCGGCCGCGGGAGCTCTCACCTCCACCGCTGTGCTCAGGTGCTTGGGCCTCCGGGCTGGCATCGCCGGGCAGGTTTTGTGGAGGGCTGTGCTGGTCTCTGTGCCAGGTGGCCGTAGCTCAGCCCCTGGACGTGGCACAGTTGGGGAGACCAGCTGATCACTGAGCCCACCCCTGTCTGCCTGGCCTGGAAGGGGCCCCACACCTGGGGAGTTGGGGGAAGGGGGGGGCGGGGGAGGAGGCAGCACAGCAGGTGCCTGGCCTGGGGCATGGTCTGGTGGAGCGTCGGGTTCTCACTTGAACCTGGCCTGTGGCTCGGTGTCCTTGTCCCCTGTGCTGTCAGCGAACAGCCTGGGGTTGCTGGCCACCCTCCGCGATGTTCTGGGGCTTCTTTCTGTGGGCGGTGGTGCCCGCAGAGCTCGCTGGCTAGACGTTGCCAGTGACGGTGGCCTGCCCATTCAGGACTGGTGAGGCACACCAGCAGGTCCCGCTCAGGCCTGTGCGACTCAGTGATGGCAGATGGCCCTGCTCGAAGTCTCTCCTCTCAGACCCGTGTCCTGGGGCACTGGGCTCTGTCCACCCTGGCTGGGTGGGCGTCTCTGACCTCCTCGACTGGGAGGCTGCGGGGTCTCTGCTCCTCAGGCGTCCCCGAGGGCCAGGGCGGTGCTTTCCACCCTCCTGAGACCCTTGAGGGCTTGAGTTCTCGGGGTCTGACCCTGACCCCTAACCTGCCACCATCCCCTCTGCCAGGAATGTTGGGGGTGGATGTTGTCAGCGCAGCACACATTTTGGGGGCCACTTTTTAAAGATTGTCCTGTAGATTCTTACACATGTCCAGATGCCAAAGATGATTAAAACACCCCTGAGTACCTGCAGTTACTACTTACACGTGTGAATTAGATTAAGATTAAAAACACTAAGCTGCTCTTAAAGTTGGTGGTAACTGTTAAGTCCAACAGAAGTGGAGCATCATGTCCAGTAGTTTACTTACGGGAGACCTGGGGTTGGGTCCGACGGGAGCAGCAGACCCGGTTCAGTCCCCGCGTCACCATCGCTGGCTGTTGTCAAGGCGACCCACCAGCTTTATGCAGCAGTGAGTCGCACTCACTGAGGATACGAGAAAGTGCACGAGCAGACAGAAACCCTGCAGTCCAGCCCCTCCCTCAGAAAGACGTCCCCCAGCCAGGGGCCGCGTGCTGGATGGAGTCTGGGCGTGCTGTGCGGTGGCCCAGCCTGACGGCACCGCTGCCGGGCAGCAGCAGAATTCCAAAATGCGGTGTTTGCAGATTCATACATTTCCCTTTGGAAACAGATTTTTAAATCGAATGTTTAGGATCAGGTAGGCGAGAAAGCCGTCACACCAAGAGAGCGTGGGGGCGGGGCACCCAGCGGGGACACACCACCCGCTCCTGTTCCCACTCCCGTGGGAGACCCTGCGGGTGGGGCCTTGGCAAGTGCGATTTCTGTTTCCCGACACACCGTCAGCCTTTTCCAGGAGAGAAATATGATGATTTGCCTCTATTAAAAACCTTTTCAAATATCGAGATGATGCAGTTGTGTTCTGTTCAGCTATTTAGGGTGCTTGAAGCACAGTGAGTTTTAGCGTGTTCATCTGCAGTTCAAGGGTCATGTCAGCACCTGTCTTTTGGGTCAAGGTTTTTACGTGTGGGTGTTTTTAACTTAATTTGCTACTCCTCGAAGCTCTGCTCGCGAGAATGTGTCTTTGTGTTGCTGGTGACCCACCCTTGGCCTGGGATCCTGAGGGTCCTGGCCAGGTGTGGATGCTGGCCTTGGTCGCACACGCACGGCAGGTCTGATGGGCTCATCCCGGCGCAGGGCCCCCTGTGCATTGCCTGCACGGACCCCACATCAAGACGTTTACTTTTTAAAAAGAGCACCTTGTTCACACAGTGCTCAGTGAGCTGCGACTTGAATTTACTGTGGTTTGTTGTTCATTTCACTGGACGAGTGACCCCTGTGTTTACTGTGCTGTGAGGGCCGTGCTGAGTGCTGAGGAACGTAGGCGTGAAAGTAGGACGCTGGCCACGAGCGCGAGGTGCTCCTTGTGAGACGTTCCGCGTTTAAAGGAGAAAGTCACGTGTGAAGCTGGGGTGAGGCGTGTTGGCGCAGCTGGCTCTGGCGGAGCCGAGCTCAGGGCCTGCCTGCCTGTGTTCCAGGTCTCACCAACGGCTTTGGGGGTTGCGCGGAGCGAGCAGGAGCCGGGCAGCGGCCCTGGGAGGAAAGCCGCACCCCGACGTCGCTGCGCCTCCGAGTCCAGCATCTGCTCCAGCAACAGCCCGCTCTGCGATTCTAGGTGGGCACCTGACCCTGTCCCCGACCCCATCCCAGCCGCCGCCCGCGCCCACCTGCCCTCGGCGTCTCTCCTGGCCCTTAGGGAGCGGGAAGACTGCTCCCATCTCGGTGCCCTCGTGAGGAGCGCTGGCCTGGAGTGTGCGTGCACGTGTGCGTGTGCACACGTGTGCCCATGTGTGTATGTGCGTGCGTGTGTGCTTGGGTGTATGTGTGTGCACGTGTGCCTGTGTGTGCCCGTGTGTGCCTATGTGTGTACATGTGTGCCCATGTGTGCGTGCCCATGTGTGCGTATGTGTGCCTGTGTGTGTATGTGTGTGCCCATGTGTGTTTGTGTTGCCTTCTGCCCTTTAGGGGCGGGGTCCCGTGTTACATAATCTGCTTTATAGTTTAACCAGAGGTAGGAAAGAAAACTGCGTGAAAGGTGAACGTCTGTGTGTGTGTCTGGCTGTGAAGATGAACTCGTACTCGTCTGTTTAGAGCCGGGTCTCGCTCTGTGGTGCGGGCCGGAGTGCAGAGGTGCAGTCACAGCCCCCTGCAGCCCTGAACTCCTGGGCTCAGCCATCCTCCCGCCTCAGCCTCCCGCAGTGCCGGGGTCCCGCCGTGCCTGGCCTGCAGACACGATTGTAGAATCTACAGTTAACGTCACGCTGAGTCTCTCCCTCTCACAGCCGTGCTTTTAGCAGGGTGGCGGGGGGGCACAGCTCACGTGACGGCCCCGTGTGCAGAGACAGGCTCGCTCCCCCCACACCCCGCACGGCAGGCCTGGCCCTGGCCCTGGGGCTGTCGGGTGGTTGTTAGGCAGGACCTGCCTGGCCCCGTGGGACCCCGCCTGGGTGGGGCAAGGCCGTCGACAGGCAGGGCGTCCGAGCCCTGACTCCAGCCTGTTGACGCCTTGGTCTCCCCTGCAGTTTTAGCGCACCCAAGTGTGGGCTGCGGCAAGCCTGCCCTCGTGCGCCGGCACACGCTGGAGGACCGGAGCGAGCTGATATCCTGCATTGAGAACGGGAACTACGCCAAGGCGGCCCGGATCGCGGCTGGTGAGTCTCTCGGGCTCCGTCTCGTGTTGTGTTCCACGCCCTTGGTTAGTGTTTCTGGAACGTAGTGCGTGGGGGCTGGGCTCCCACAGTGCAGTCCTGTCCAGGTAGCACCGAGCCCTGAGCTGTGAGCCCCTGTTCCGTGTGGAGTGAAGGCCATTTTTCTTCCTGTGCCCCTTTCTGGGCCTCCCTCCTGGGGAGGGCTGGTGCCGTTCTCGGGGGGGCTGGGCTCTGAGGCCCCAGCCGAGCCGTGGACAGGCCGGGCTGGGTCCTGCAGGTGGTGTCCTGCGGAGGCTGCCTGGGGAATGTTTAGGTTCACTTGTCACCCCGGGGAAGGGGGAGGGGACACTCTGGGCTGGCACTGGGCCAGGCTGTTCCTGCCAGGATTGAGGCAGCCTGGGGACTTTGGGGGTCCAGTCAGTGTGGCTGTCACTGTGGAAGGCAGGCTGTGCCGTGAGGGGGCCTTAGGGCAGAAACCCCAAGGTGGGGGGGCAGCAGGGAGGCTGGTTGTGGGGGGTGAGGCCAGGCCAGGGGGGCCACAGTGGGGACAGGCTGATTGACGAGTGTCCTGGAGGGAGCCTGTGGCTGCTGTGTGGGGCTGAGGGGGACCTTTTTGTCACCAGCAGCCAGTCTGGACTTGGGGGCCCCACAGGTAGCTGTGGCTTCCAGGAGTGTCGTGGCCGGGTGTGCGGAGGGAGGGGTGGGCCGAGAGCCAGGGCACCGGGTGGGGACAGCTGCTGGTGTCTCTGGGGCAGCCAGGACTACGGTTTGAATGTGGGGTGTCAGTTTTCATACTCAATAATGAGCTAGGAACATGCTGGGGAGCCGGGTCTGTGGAGCGAGGGGCTTCAGAAGTGGGCGGGGTGTTGGGACCTGGAGCGGAAGCCTTCCAGCTGGGAGGGCGTGAGATTCTGCAGGTCAGCGAGAGGCAGGTGGGGGACTGGGGGGTGCACAGGTCCTGGACCCCCACGGGAGGGGCAGCAGGTGGCTCTCTGCCTCCCAGGCCCTTGGGTGGGTGGGCATGTGACTGTCCTGTTGGAGGAAGGCCCGGGAGCCCCGTCCTGTGGCCGAGGGGCCTTGGGACGCCTGGTCTCCCACTGACGGCCGCTTCCTTCCCCAGGGTGGGTCAGAGCAGCATGTGGATTTCCACCGACGCAGCGGGCCTCTGTCCTGGAGCCCCTGAAGGTGGTTGTGGGCCAAGGTGCAGCGGCTACCCCTCCTACCCGGCACTGGTGAGTGGCCCTGTGCCTCGGGTCTGCAGGTGCCCTGCCCGGGGGGCTGCGCCTGCTTGTACAGCCGGGGGGGACGCGGGGGAGGGGGGGACGCTTGGCGAGTGGCTCTGGGTGTGAGTGTGCAGGTGTGACCTGAGCATGTCCTTCCCTGGACAGGATCATCGACCCCAAGATTGCCACGAGTGCCTGGGGCACCACAATGGCGTCACCATCCCAGCCCCACCGCTGGACGTGCTGAAGATTGGAGAGCACATGCAGACCAAGTCCGACGAGAAGCTGTTCCTCGTTCTGTTTTTTGATAATAAGCGAAGTTGGTGAGTTGAGTCCGGGGTCGGGGGTGCGGTCTGCGGGGCGCCGGGCCGAGGGTGACGTGTAGAAGCTGCGGGCAAAGCCTTCCTGGCGAGCGGCCTGTGCCGGTCCTGGCAGGGTGCTCCTGGCCCCGCCCTGTTTCTTCTTCCCGCTGCTTACCTTGCTGTGTGCACAAGCTGTCCTCGGGGCCCTGCCCAGAGTGCCCTGCCCAGGTGTCACCTGGGGTCGCCTTTTCTCCACCCAGCCCTGCTCAGAGCTCCACTGGGGCTGCTTTTGCCCAGAGCACGGGGGACCCCCATATGCTACTGTTCAGACCCTCTGAGTGTGGGGCGCGCGTGGCAGTTCGTGCTGCCAGGAGGAGCTGTCAGCTGGGGTATGGCCTCTCCACGGGGCCCCTGGGGTGTGCTGCTCACAGAGCCTCCGTCCCCAGAGCTGCCGCACCTGGAACTTGCCCCTTTGCCTGGTGCACTTGGAGCTGGTGGGGCTGGTGCTCCGTGGTTCCTTGCGGAGCTGGCTTGCTCTTGGTGTGACTGCGGCAGGGCTGGTGGTTGCGGGCACCGACATCCTGCTGTCGCTTTTCCCCACCCTGATACCTGGCCACTTGGCAGCTGCTCCTCGTCAGGCCCTGAGGGGCTCACACTGCCCTTGACCGCCCGAGGGCTGTTACAGGGTCTCCCTGACCACTGTCCCTGGCCCTGTGTGGTCTGTGCGTGCGGGGCTGACTCGGGGCGCGGCAGACACTGGGGAGACGTTTTGGAGGACGAGGAGGAGGAGGAGGGGATTGATGGTGCTTGTGCCTTACCTGAGCCCCGAGAGGTGCAGGGAAGGGGTCGTCCACCGCCCCCCTCGTCTGTCCCTGCAGAAGCCCCCCCCAGCCCCCCTGCCCCAGGACTGGCCCCAGTGCTGCCTCGCTGGGGCTCCGCCCGCCAGGAGGAGCTCTCAGTCCGTGCGTGATCACATGGACCGTGTTGAAACATGATGGTGCAATTCTGATTTTCCCATTTCTTTCCTTTTAAAAAGGCAATGGCTTCCCAAGTCCAAAATGGTTCCCCTGGGTATTGATGAAACGATAGACAAGTTAAAGATGATGGAGGGGAGGAACTCCAGCATCCGGAAGGCCGTGCGCATCGCCTTCGACCGTGCCATGAATCACCTGAGCCGCGTCCACGGGGAGCCGGCCAGCGACCTCAGTGACATTGACTGACGCGGCCCCTGGGAGCAGCCTGGGCCTCGGGTCCTGTCATAGTGTGGATAAGCTGTACATAGTTGTATATGGTTCAAAACTTAACTTATTCTGATTTTCAGTCGTAGTTCTTTAATTCTTTTTCCCCGGGGGAGGGGGGGAGGTTATTTCCCAGTTTCCATGAGACCGTCTCGTCTCGGCACTGTGCGAGTGGGTGGCTGTGTCCGGCTGCGCGGTGGGGCGCACGCCACAGAGGGGTGCTGCTGTGTCACTTTCTTTGATTTGTAGCTTTTTTTAAAAAGACTTTTTGATGTTTAATAATTTTGTAAATCATACTCTTTACACAGAGTACCACTTATTTAATAAGACGGGATGTAAATTTACAATGACAAATGTGTATTTTAAGAAAGAAGATGACATTATTTGATGGTACTTTGTGGAAGGAGCTGAGTGAGCCTGTGCTGTGTGCGTCACTTGCCAGTCACCAAAAACACCCGCCGCGCTGCGGGGCGGCGCCTCCTCACGCCCGTGGCCCGCCCGCCCCAGGCCCACGGCGCCCCAGCGGGTTATTTATTGTAGAAAGTGTATTCATTGCTTTATAAATGAGAAATAAACTTGCAAAGGTTATATCGATACGCGTTTTTATACAGGCACCTGCGGATCAGCTCGGGGGGCGGGCGTGCTGCGCCGCGTTGGCCCCGGCCTGTGCGTCCTTTGATTTTGTAACTTGTAATCTTTTGTTATACAATGAGGGGCTCTTCTGTAACTCGTTTTAATTTAGAACACTTTGGTAGCAATAGATAACTTGGATACATTTTTGTATGGTACATGTGATGTATATAGAATTAGTACTTTATTTTTATTTTTAAGAGGTAAAGCATTATGTTAGGGGGGAAAAGTAGGGTGGGTTTCCAAATTTGCATTTTTTTATATTAAAAATAAAGTGAAGATTTGGACGGTGTGGCCGTTTCATTCCTACATCACCAGAAGGCCCGGGGGACGGGGCGCCTGACGGGCAGACACGCCTTTCTCTCAGAGGCTGTCGTGGGGGTGGCATTATTTATTATTCACCTGATCATATTTTTATTTTAAAGTTATAGGTACACAAAAAAATTTAAATGTTTTTCTTTTAAGACTACATTGTTGTAATATCTCCGTAGAAACCTGCAAATAAAGTCTTCCTTTGGTAGTTTGGTCCTGTGTTTGCCAGACGCTATTCTGTCCCCTGGCCCCCTTCCCGCCGCCCTCTCCCCACCGGGAAGGTGAGGAAGGTGAGGCCGAGGCAGCCTCAGGTTGGCTGACGGGGGACGTGGGCCTCGGGGAAGGAAGGGAAGGGAGCAGGGACCAGGCAGTGCCGGGCCGCGGGCGCAGGGTGGACCTCTCCGCTGCTGCTGAGCACGGCTGTGGCAGGATGTGGTTTGCTGGTCGCGCTGCGGTGGGAGGAACTCTTGCCCGTGACCGGGTCTGAGCAGAGGGAGACGTCGCAGTGTGGAGCTGCTTGTTCCCGGCGGGAGCTACCGCTGATTTCTGACTTCCAGTGCGTCATGTCCTGGGACCGGCTGCGGGGGTCAGAGTGGCCTTGGGGGGGTGCCTGGGGCTGCAGGCGGGAAGCTCAGCGGGGGTCCCACTGGTTCCAGGAGGGACACTGGGGCAGCTGGCCGGGGGTTGGAGGCTGTTGTCCTGGCCCGTCACCAGGCCCTTGACCTCTGGTTAGATTCGGCCCTGCCCCGGACCCCACCACAGGTGCGTTCTGGGGCTTCCAGAGCTTCGCCAGCCTGGCGCCCAGTGGGGCCTCCCCAGGAGGATGCTCAGGATGGGGAGGGGAAGTTTGCTCGCCAGCTGTGGTTCTGGCTGGCGCGGGTGTACCTGTGGGCGAACCTCAGCAAGGGGTTCCTGCCTCACTGTGTGTCCTGAGGGCTCCAGTTCCACCTGCTCTGCGACACGGGGCTGGGCCCTGCAGATGTGTCTGCTCTGCCGGCCAGTGCAACCGGTGAGCTTTGCCTGCTGGAGGCAGGCGGCCAGGCCACAGCGGGAGGAAGGGGGCTGCTGCTTCCCAGCGCTCGCCCGGGGCCACCTCCTTTCCGCCGGGTGGTCTTTGCCGGTGTAGCCTCTGCCAGCGGCTCCTGCGCACACACAGCCTTCAGGGTCACACACAGCCTTCAGGTCGGGGTCTTGGCCTCCTCTGGGCTTGAGC